>NW_010188959.1:93891-112429 GCF_000695765.1 Mesitornis unicolor | reverse complement strand
GCAGGAATTTTAATTTGCATTGTCTGTATAGTCTATAATCAAAGTGTTAAGAGCACAAGGTTTATTCATTATGTATGGCATGTGGTGACAAATTTACATAATAGGCTGCATCTTGCTGAAATATTCCTTCTTTCGCCATCCTCACCTTTGCAATTTTGGCTATAACTTATTTTCTATAAACTTGTCAATTCAATTACACAAGCCTTTGAGTTCCATAGAACAGTCACTGGGGAGAAGTATCCTTATAAAAATAGATAAGTCCATAAAATGTCGTACTGAAGGATGGGAAGAGCTAAGGGAAAGAACTGAAAACTCGACAGTGTTTCCTGATTTCAGGAGAAGGCTGGTATTAAACCACTGCGGTCTGTGCTGTTGCTGTATACCAAAGGTATACATTCACAGACGGAATGGAAAGGTACCTTCTGGTTTGTTTAGTGGCAACTACTATATAGAGTCTATTCTACGAAAATTTTCAAAACTAAGTTAGGGACTAAACAGGTATTAAGAAATTAAAATAAAATTAAAATTGTTGCCTGCTAAGGCCAACATTTGCTTTATGAAAATAAAAGTGCTTAACAAGATATTTTTGAGTGAATATTATATTTTAATAAGTAGAGGAAAAAAAGAGTATTTTTATAACATTTGTAGCAGCTGAAATTAGTATCCATTGGTTTAGATACATTGGCCCTCTACAGAGTGTCACAGGGCTACCACAGCATGAGATTTATCATTTAGATCTTTGAATTACTGAGTTTAATATGTGGCATGCTCTTAGTAAGAGGTTATATGGACAGATGTTTCAGTCCTTTACTGAAACTTTCATACAAATTTATTAATACTTAATCAAACCCCTAATCTGCTGTTAAGAGTTTAAAACTGTCATAGTGTATTGTATTTGAATTGTATTTTAGTCCATGCTAAGAAAAGGGCGTGTGGGTGTATTACATGCATGATGACTTGTATTTTCAAGGTGTGTAAGTATAGGAGCAGATACAAATCTGACATTTGCAACAACTGCGTACATAAAAATGAGAGTGAACACTGTAGGTTCAAGTTACTAAAGTTATATGATTAATACATAGACAGATAATGCTTGGTAGGTTTAGAGAGGTGCAAAAGAAAAATGTAAAGCCAGTTAATCTGAAAGAGAGAGAAAAAAATCAAAAGAAATGGGAGACTCATTTTGCAACTGAACTCGCCAATAAAAGGGCCTATTAAAGTGATTATGAAGCTGTAACACTGGTCACTTTTTTCAGCTTTTCACAGGAGTTACTGTGTGTGCTGCACAGTCCTTGAAAATGCCACCCCATTCTGCTCTCAGACTCCTCTGACAAGGACTGCTTTGCCTGCCTTCCATCTTTTTTCTTCCTTACTTATTTTCCTACCATTTCACCACATCCATTGGATATTGTTTAAAAACCTGCAAGGAACCATCAAGAGGGGAAGATTTACAGATAGAGGCATGTAGCAAGGGCAAGTAATGTGATAATGGTTGTCTGTTTGCACAGTCATATGGATATGACAAGGGCATAAGATAGTTAATGAGAGATAAACAATCTACATGCTCAGTGTTCACCTTCATATAGTGGACTCATTCTGACTGCGTGAGCTGTAGAGCAGGGGATGAGGGCATGTGCTGCAGTTTTAAAATTACTTCCTTTCTATAAATGATGCATAAGAGCTGTATGAACTCCAAACTGGGTTTATGAGCTTTGTAGAATATTCTTGTCAAATTGAAATCTCACTTGAACTGCACCTGGTTTTGGACTCTGATGTTTCCAAGCATCAGCACATCATGCTGTTGATTAAGCACCAGCTGAAAAAGTGCCAGTTGGAAATGTCACCAAAGCTCTTCATGTTAGAGCTCCTCCTGGCCGTCTGAGGGAGAGCCTGCCTGCCTGTGTAGGTGAGAATGGATGTTCCTGGAAGCCCAAGAAGAAAAGAGGAAAGGTGGAAATGTATGAGGAGTCAGGTGCAATGTCGGTTCATATCATCTGAAGATGTGCCCTGTCTGGGAAATGGCAGCTGGAGGTTGATTGAACCAAGTGCAGCTCTATGTTTACATTTAACACAGATGAATTAACCTACCAAGTTCAGTTTGGGAAATTCACTTTATGCAGTAGCACCTCAGAGCTGGCTTAGTAGTGCTGGTGTGAGCTTTCTAGGAGAACAAGACGTACTGAAGTCTAAACAGGAGTACAGTCTGCTACTGCCATGAGAATAAAATACAGTAGTCAAAGCAATATATCGTAACGAGCTCTGCTGGTGCGATGTTCAGCAATGCACCTACTACTGAAGGTGCTATCTTTTATGTCCTTCTTCATTCAATTTGATATATAGTTTTTCTTGTCTGTGGCTTCAGCAGCTGTCATGTAGATCAGACTTTGCTGAAATCTGTGTTTGTGGCACTCTTTGTGAGTAAGAAAAATGTGTCTTGCAACTCAATATGAGAGATGAAAGAGAAATCAGATGAAGTTCAAATGTTTCAGAAGTTTAACAAGTTGTCTCTTGAAATGGCTGCAGAACTTGGCCAGCCACTAAAATAAAATAAAGGTACATTAATGAGTTGAAGTAGCAGATTAAGATATTTATTGTAAACACTGTGATGCTACAAATAATCAGGAACACTCTTTTCTGCAAGCCAAAATGCAGTTTCACTATCAACTCAGTAACTTAGCTTTGTTTGAAAAGGCTATAGCTAATCCAATTAGAGAAATGCCTAAGATTACGGTAATTAAAAGACAAACAGCACCAACAGCGCTTCCTTTTTAACACGCTGCAGGATAGTTTGGCATCCAGGCAGGAGAACAAGAAAATGATTCACCTTTTTCTTAGATGCTGTGGTTTAGGCAGGACTTAGTCAGGCTCAGCTCAGACTCACGGGGATTGTTTTTCAATTAGTACTCCTTCTGTTACATAGAATATGATTTTTTTAATAGTATCATCTGGGGCTTTTATATAACAAATGTGTTGCTCTCCTGGGACCTATGCCAGTGGTGAAAAATTTTGATTTCTCAAGCTTTGTTCTTATGGCATGTTATACTTTTAGATTTCTGGTATGTATCGCACGTTTTAAGTTTACTATAGTATGCACTGAAGCCTATATGCAGCATACGTATGATCGTGCTTTTGAGTGGATGCACCTTTCTAAAGTACTGCTTTGCCTGCCTGAGATTGCTCAAGCCAGAGACCAAAAATATATGGTGCTCCTCTTCTTTCTTATTTAGTAGTACAACACCATATGCATAGAGGCAATTTCTTTGCTTATTTGGATGATAAGCGAGAGCAGAAACCCCTTGTTGTTGTAAGTGTTAATACTTAGAGGGTGCTTTAAAAAAGTTAAAAATATTAATGTTAACGGCTTTCAAAGAAAATAGATCAGCTGCAAATAGACAAAATATTGCATTAATTTGGTGGTTTGTTCCCTCCTTGATCTTGTTTCAATTCAAGGACTATACAAAAATTCAGTATTTAATAGGTTTTTGAAACTTAGTTTTAAATCACGGAACATGTGTCATTGGCAACTCTGGAGGAAAAATGAAATGTCATGTAACTGAAATAAGTGCTACAACTCATTGTTAGGCAATTTCTGTAATTTTTTTCCTGCATGATTAGATTTTATAACTATCCTACTGTGTACAGGCATGTTCTCATCTCCCCATCTACCAGTGCATGCTGATGGGCTGTCCTCCACTCTCGGATGACAAGCAGCCAGCAGCAGTTAATGACAGCTCTGGAATTTTTGGCACCTTTTTTACACTGCACTGACTCCTTGCTCACAGAATAATTATCTCTCAGCTTTGCTTTATTGCACTGAATACAGGACATGCATCAGTGCTCCTTCGAGAAATTTCTGAAGAATTTATCTGTGAAACTATGATTTCTAATTTTTTGTGGGGAAAGAGACCCTTGGCTCCAAATATGACTGACACAGGAGTATTAGCGACATCAGTTTCTTGGTTTCTGTTTTCTGAAGTGCTACCAGTGAATTTTGCGCAGGGTATAGCATTGTGATAGGGGATGATAAGCAACTTTATATATTTTTGGACATCAAAGAAACCTTAGCACATATTTATGTGGAAGGCATCAGTACTTTTGAGAATGGATTAATATGCTTAAATATAGGCAAAAGGAAAGATCATGGAAGTGTTGTACTTAAAATTTCTGTTTCATGTTAAGTTTTATTCTGCAGCAAGTGGTGTTTATGGGCTTCATCATAAGAGCTGAAATAAAAGAGTAAGCAGTGCCAGAGCCAGCAAGAACATGGATCTTCTTTGCTCCATATGCACTCTGTCAAATAAAATTTCTTTTTACTCCTCTTGCATTAAAGAAGACAGAGATAAAATGAATTCTTACTCTTGACTTTTCACCCCCATATTGCTTAGTCTTTCATCTTTTCAGTGTCTGGTTCCTTCTTTTAACCTATGTCTCTATTGCGCATTTTTAAATATACTAAATATACTAATACCCTTTCCACATTCTTGAACCCCTTGAACTCCGTGAGATTTTTACTCCTGAACTTTAATAGGTCAGGTGTAAGTGTTCAGAGTGCCACATAGAGTGGATTCCCAAACTCAGATCAAGTTTTCCAGCACACTTACTACAGGGATCCCCTTTCTTTTCCTTTTTTTTTTCTTTTTTTTTTTCTTTTTTAACTGTGATTCTAATTATTTCAAGCATAATTACGTACTTAACATTTTTGAGAATACTGAATGATTTGCAAAACACTAAAACAGGCAGATCATATGCATCTTATCAGAAGCAAATAGTATTAAAAGTCTTTTGAAGAGACCATAGATTGCTGCAAGGAAGCTGAGTGAAGAGGATTTAATTACCTATGCCAGAATATTTACATGGCACTGAGCCTAAATGGTTGTCAGAAGAGTTTCTCCTGTTGAATGATCAAGATAAAGCTGCTACAGTCCTTCCAACTCATTCAGCTGTATAAGCTTTAATTACCTAAACCTGGACTGAACCCACTAAATCAGTTTGGTTCTTCTGAACTGCAGTCATTAAGTAACTTACCCCCAGTAACATCCTGCTGTGAGTTGCTGCTTCTAAAGTCGGCTGGCAGAAACACTATTGCAATTGGGATCTTTGAGAAAGGAAATGCAAACACTTTTCTTGAAAGATTCTGATAGTAAGAAAATAGTGAAATTTAAGTTGTTTTTAGAATTACCCTTTTCAGATTTATTTGACATCTTTCTCAGAGGAGGCAACATCTATTTTCAGTGGGTCTTTTTCTGTATAAAGTAACTCTTGTGCTCTTTCAAATTAAGTATTACATATTTGTTATGTAAAAGGCATATATTTGATTAATTGACCTCTATTGAAATCCATAGTCTTGTCCTTACCATTGGAAAATAAATTTTGTGAAAATTCTTTACAGTATATTGGATCACATGATATTCCCTGTATTTAGTTGGTTCTTTTCTGATTCTTTTTTTTTTTTTTAAAGAAGTTTAATACTAAGAATTCAGTTCTGATTTTTTTTCCTTAGATTTAAAATGGAGGAAATGTAAATATTTTATTTCTGCAGTAAACTTTTCCTCAAGGAGATGATGAGACTACCACAGAAAGAGACAAAATTTGGATACATTTGGCTGTAATAGTCTCCCAAGGAACCATTAAGGCTTTCAAAAGAAAGAGCATTAAATCGATACAGTCTAATAATTTCTTTCAAGTATTTCAGATATTATTGTATAGAATTTCAATAGAGGTTTTTTCCTTGTTCTTGAACTGTTGTTATTTTCTCCAGCTTCTTTTAGAATAATGTTACCAAGCGTCTATTTCACTCATAGACCAAATAGTTGCAACTTTTTATGCAGAAAAGAAAGGGCTTTTGCTACCTTGAAGTTACTGTTTCTCAGATGGTAAAATATGCAAAACCCACAAAGCAACAGACTTGCTGTGACTTTAGATACTTTTTTCCTGGAATAAAAAAAGTAGAATTTTTAATACAGAGGAAAATTTATTCCATCCCTTAGTATTCTTAGCAATTGACTCACATAAGGGTTTTCAAATTCATTAGCAAATCTTTTGATAAGATCGAAGACTGATCTTATGAGAAATTGTTAGCTCCAATATTATGCCAGTTGAACTCAACTGAAACTAGTTTCCAAATTTACCTATTTGTCTGCCTCTTGTTTCTGTACAGGACACAGCATATGGATATATCTGAAGTCATATGGATACATGGAAATGTATTTATAGTTAGTGGGAGAGTCTTCCGTTTTGTGGACCATCAGTAGCTGTTTCTGTTTGGCATGATGGGAACAGGGAAAATCTGCTAGATTAGACTCATGGAGCTACAGAACATATAGGTTGCCTTTACAGGTAAGATATCTGTAATTACTTCTTTTTTTCATATTAGTATTAGTAATTAGATTAAAGTCAGGACAGTAGCAGGAAATAAAATTTGCTTCCAAAGTAAAAGATGTTACCTTTTAAAGAATTTAACTCTCTCTAAACCTTCTGCTCCAAGTTTGAAGTTTTTTGTGGTTCAAAACCTAAAAAAAGAAAAAATTTCTAGTGAAGATACAAGTTTCTGGTCTTGTTCTGCAGTAGGAAGTGTTTGCTAATATAGTTATGCCAGGATTTCTATATCAATAACGATCCTTGTTTTAAGCACAGCATGTGTTGGCAAAGGAATGCTTTTATCAGTTCATGAATAAAACTCATATGGCAGAAATGACTCGTCTTTGCCAGCTGAAATACTTCTGTTCTCAGGTTTTTGTTTTGCACTGTTGTCAGTGAGGAGTGCTGAAACCATTCATCTCTGACTGATGTAGGCTGGACCCGTATTTTCAGGGTGCCAGAGAAAGTGAGGCATTTTTAATTTAGACATCTCTAAAGTTTCTGGTATTTTTGAAAAAAATATTTCTAAAGTCACAGTTTTAAAGAAGCAGTGATATCACCAACAGAAAAAGGTGTCAGTGAAAAGGGGTTTTAGGTCTTGTAAAAACCAACAAAAAAGATTGATAGATTATATGTGTTACTGTCATGTTTTCTAATCTAGAGGGATCTTAGTAAAAAATGTGGGTTCTTCTAGCGCTGTGGATTCTTTTAATAACTTGGTTTATGGCCTTTATCCATGGGCTGTGCCCATCTCTTATAATATGTTTGCACATGATTTTAGAAATCAAGGGCCTTTAGGAAAATAGGTCCTACTGTCAAACCAGGAGTAATTGCCAATCTAAGTAATCTAAAATGTCTGAAGAGTTTTCTTACATAAAAGCCTTGTTCAGGAGACTAAAAGCCCATGGATGTAACATAGCCTGAGTACAACTGAATATGGCCAGCAAGTGGCCTTCAGTTCCAAACCTGCAGAAGGAGTTATAGTGAACTATATGCATCAATGTTAAAAGAGCAAAAATAAACATTTCTTACCTTGAAAGTGTCACTAATAGATCACTGATGGAACATCTGTGTCATTCCTAGGCAGTACAATACAATCCTTAGTGCTTATGGGTAAGCACCATTTTCCATACTTCTGTGTATAAACTTTTAAGTGCAGAATATATTTACTCCAGACCTGGGTTGTTTCTGCCTGTGTTTGAAGGTATAATTGTTTAAGGAGAGGTAGGACAAAAAAATAAGTAATAAAGCTCTCAATCCCCTTTGTTACAGATCAGTCTTTGGCTATGTCAATAGCAGTTACACAAGGATAAAACTGCTAAATCAGTACAGCTCTTTTGCTTCTTGCCCACTAAGAAATCTAATATTACTGCAGCACACATGGTGCTCTAGCATTTTTCTGCTGTGCAAAAAGCATTTCATTATTGCTGTTAAGTGAGAAACTATCAATGCCAAGTTCTCCTTTCAAAATTGGCTGGTTAGTATTTCTTTAGGTCAGAGCTGTCCTGAGTTACGGTTGTCTTAAGTTAAGGTGTGCTATAGCTGCTAAGCAGAAATAGAAATGAAGGAAGATGTTCAAGTAGAGAAAAGTTGCAAGTGAAGTGAAATCCAAATATTAGGAACATTCCTTTCTATGGAAGCTTTTGTGGGTCCATTTCCTCCTCACCATTATTAGTCTATATGCAATGCATCTGTGAGTTTATAATATGAACATTTAGTACAAAAGACATTGAAATACAGAGTATGAGAATCAACTGACACTAGATCTTTTCCTTGCTGGTAGGTTGAGAAAAATGCTTGATAAACATAGTCTTTTTGGTAGTATTATGCTTTAGCGTGAATTCCTGTTCATTTCTTTGTTGTTCTTCTTTCTCGAAGAATTGGATTTAATGAAAATGGGGTGCAGATTTGGTTTCTTCATATATCTGAGAAAGAGTTCTGACTGAATTTTATATGTTCCATATTTTTGTTACTGGTCTGTATTTAATAGGCTGGTTTGAATTTTATTTTTGTCGCCTTTTCTACATACAAGAATCCTGTGAATTAAGAAAAACATTTTTTTTGCTTTTGGGATTTAAGAATGAGAAGGTGAGTTAGGCCATAACAGGAAAGCAAGAAAAGAATGACCAATGCAGATGCTCAAAAGATACTTAGGGTTGTGAAAATCACAAATTAAAAGAATATGTAAATTTTAAAGCACATAAAACTAGCTCATCTTGGTATGAAAGGAGGGTAACATGTTGACACAGCAGCTGTTCTGAAGAGCAATGACATTTTGGCCATCCAGAAAAAGTTGTGCTCTTATTAAAGACACTTAAAAACTTCATTTTGCCTTCCTTCCATCTGAAGCTGGTTAATCCTTAGCTCTTGTTAAACAGATAGCAGTTACAAGATGTTTTATCTCCAGCCAAAAACTACCTGAGAAAAATCTGAACTGAAACTGTTTCTGAAAACATGCTAGTATTTAGCGCAAGAGGGTAAAAAGTTTAATATCAATTTATTGAATTGGAGTTCTTGCTTCCCAGGAGCAGGAAGAATTTTCTCTTGAACTGTATGCAATCTATTTGTGATTGTACTAAATGTTAACATAGGAGAATGGCATGCTTTCTAAATACTGCAGAGATGCTTCTAATAGGGATACAGGCAGCAAACTGAGCTTCTGCTAGTATCTTGCCAGGATTACAAAGTAGTACTGGTAATACAGCAGGGTGGCTTGATCTCTTAAAAACTTTGGTAGTGAGTTGAACTTGTGCTTGGCTTATCTACTTTTTCCTATTTTTTGAGACTAAATTTTGAGTATAAATCAGATGTTATCTGAATAGCTCTCATCATGTTTATTCTTTCAGTGCAGCAAAGGCATTTATATTGTTGGATAATAAAAATAAAAGTTGCTTGAGCTGATATATTTTATTAGGCTTCATATCAATGGAAATTATCTTGACTAAATCTCTATTTCTGCCCAAGTGGTGGGAATTAGAAAACCTCACTTGTGATGTTTTTGATTGAGGCAGCTATCAAGTTTGCTAATTGTAGCTAATTATTGCTGAAAATTGGGCTGCAGTTTGTTTAGATTTGACAACAGAAGTGTTGGGCATTCAACTGGTCATGGTTAATGAGAAATTCTAACTGTGATTATTCTAGTTTATCCCAACAGATGCTCCTAACTTGCCGTAAAATCATGGTCATGTATTATCCTTTCCTCAGAATTTATAAGGTAAAATTAAGCAAATGGATGCAATATTTAATCTCACATGTGACGGAGCTTTTAATTTTTTTTTATTATGATATTTCTTGATAGCTACATTTCTCCACAGTATCTGGCTCTCAACATATATCAGCCATAGTATGAAAGGTTGGAATAGAAGTTAGCACATAATGTGCCCCTGAGAACCTGTCTTGAAAAAACTTGGGTTGTTTATTACAAATGGTTGAAATGAAAGGAGACAGCTAAGGAAGCTTTACAACAGTATAACATTAGCTAGGCTTTTTTCTGTTTCATGACCCTTCATAAAAATGAAAGATATGTCTAGATATAGTAACATGTTTCCTTAGATTTTTGATTCATCATGGTTTTGTTAACGATGATGGAGTTTGGAAGCATGTTCAGCTGAATGGTTTATATTAGAAAACAAAGCAATAAGAGCAAACGCTGCCTCAGAGGTAGCTTTGCTGGATGAGAGTCTCTACAAAGCAGACAAAGGAGTACGAGTATTGTCCAAGGAATATATAGAAGTGTAGGAGTTGAAAATATGTTGTAATGATGAAATTTATAGTCATTTTTTTTGTCTACATGTTTGTGCAGAAGACAGTATACATTTAGTGACTTTCAGAAACAGTTGCAGTGTTTTAAAATTGAAAAAATATCATTTCTAAATATTGATTTCATCAAAAACAATGGCTAATATGTTAAGGCACAAACAAGTAGTTGCCAAGAGCATTTATTTAACTGGCTTGCATTGATTTTTAGCTGGAGGAAATTTGGGTCTGCAAAGCACAGCGTTAAACCACATCAACTTGATTTTCAGTTGTCTATTCTAGAATTTTATCTTTTAATAAAGCATTATGAATCCATTTAATATAGAAACATTTTGTATCTATATAGTTGACATTTTAGCATAATTTTTATAGGACGGTAGTTAACTTGCAACAAAGAATTCATTAAATTAGGGTCATCTTGCCGTGTCCATTTGCAGTATGTTCATGCAATAGTTACATACTCGAATATTAATTGGAAGTTAGTTAATTTCAGCAAAATGTTCAGCAAACACTTGTGTATGTCATCGGCTTTTCTCATCTCAGTAGTCTGCTTGCACAAGGTCACTGACATGCATTGTTAGCGTAATCGTATTCTATTCTCATAATTTTTGTGAGCTGTTTGATGCATTTTGAACTGTGTTGATGAGATGTACAAATAATGTGATAACCTTCAGCTTTCTAAATGGATAAGTGTAGTTCTGAGTTAGGTTTCTGACATGAATATTAGCAATTACAAGTTGAAAGTCCACTGTGAATAGTTACTTAAAACATGCTGTTTCAGCAAACGTGCTTGATAATTTGAATTCGGGGAAATATTTGCAGAAATAGAAGCTGAAAGTGTGTGAATCTGATCAAAAAGATTTAATATGAAATGAATATTTATAGATACATTGGCAATATTTGCATAGCTTTTATAAGTGCTCATGGGTGTACCAGAGTGTCTCGATTTCTTGTCATGTAGAAGCAGAATGAATTAGATAGGGGTAAATAGCTAAATACAGAAACAAACTATTCTCTGCTTTCAAATAATTGGAATTGGGTTCTCCTCAATACAACTGATGGCTAAAGTTGTATCTAAGAGTCCAAAGCACACCTGCTTGTCTTTGTAAGATGAAGACTTGTCATCGTGAGACCCGTGCTGGGCAGCACCAGTTGTGCAACGCAGCAGGGCAGGCTGTTGTGCCAGTGCAGAGCGGCTTCCCTGGCTCCCGGCAGCAGCCCACATGCCATCGCGCTGCACTCTGCTCTGGGCCACAGCGTTTGAGAGAACCCTTAGCACACTACCCGCATCCTACAAGAAATGGTCACTCTTGTAGGTTTCCCCCCAGTCAATACAGCCTTGCTCTTCCATACTGCATACTGTTATTTTTACTTGGGTTTTTTTTGATTCTGTTCAGATCCAGAGCAGAATCCATCTTTTTTTTTTTTTTGAAAAATGTAATTGATTTGTAGACTCAAGAATCGAACATAACTTTTTTTCTCACACTGGAATACTTAAAATATTTCCATTCTTTGCTTTGCTCAAAGATAAAAATGGACTTGTGTGTCTTGCCTTCTATCATAATGTTGGCAAGAATGTGATTTAGTGCCAAGTGCTTGTATAAAATTTTCATTATAAACATTTCTTTACTATTCCCAGCTTTAATTGCTTTACAGCCTTGCCAGTGAAGGCAATGACAAGTTTGCAGTGAAGTCTTCCTGCCACTCTTTGAATACATAAAACTTATTTTTAACATTTTAGTTATTGTTACAAGCTGATGGCGTCAGCTCTCTGATGCCATTTGTCATACTGACATTTGAGTGAGTCATACAGTCCCTTTTATTAATTGCTTTGTTATTTTTCCTGTGCTGCTGATACATGTTTTGATCTGTCTGGCTCACATATTCTTAAGGTTTGAATTCAGCTGCAAGGTTGGGCACTACTGTTAGATCGTTGTCAACCACTACTTTGTATTTACTCTATCAAATGTGCATTTGAATAAAATTTTTGCAGCTGATTTCCATTGAGGACACTACTTTCTTCATACCATCTTCTGTGCAGTCAGGACCTTCCATCATGGCCAAATTCAGCTTTTGAGAACAAATCTTCCCATCCTTAAGTCATTGGGATTTGTTATGTGGTGACTAACAATCAGTATTTGTTTGAGTTACTGTTTCCTCTGAAGTTAGGTGTTCTTACTTAGAGTAATCTTTATTTGCCTGGTTATGATTATGATTATTGCTGACAACTGGATTCTAAAACTCAGTTTTTACCTTCCCTTAATATCAGAATGCCTCATGCAGTTTATTACTGAACAGTTGAGAATAGAAGGTAATTTTGGATAAAGGTTAAATGTAGGTAGTTAACTTTCAGAAAATGTCAAATTAATTTTAGAAAAATTATAAAAACATTTTTTAGCAAAGCTTTATAAGATGTAACATGCTCTGTTTCTTAAGGACTGCAAAGTCCACAGTATTTTGGATAATTATATCTCTAATCAAATTTGGATGGTAGTTTTGTTGAGTATTAAAGTTAGGTAAAAGTAACTTGACCTTGAAATGTTGCTTACATCATTTATATGTCCACAGAATTTGTAATGACAAAATTTTGTCCTCTGACTAATTTTAAATTTCAGAATGTTTGATGCTTTTTCAGTCTATAATTGAGTAAAAATACCACATATAAGCAACTTTCATTCATCTGGCTAACACCACAGATAACGCAGCTAACCCTGCCTGCTGCCAGCTAATAAATTTCCAATGAAGTGAATACAAAAAGAGTACTACCTGCTAGCTGTATCTTTTAAATTTACTTGTCCAGATGTTTGATTTATTTGTGCAATATACTTGTTAAAATTAGATAACCTTGCTTTTCCCTTATGATTTCTATAAAATTTCTTTATCCATATCAGGCATTCATAAATTATTTTCTTAAAATTGTTTTCACCAAAACAATCTTGGGTTCCTTTTTAGGCTGCAAAATGTTGTTCAAAACCAGGCGGCTTTGCTAAACAGGAGCATTGTTTCAAAATTCTGCAGCCTGCTTGCTAGCACAGAAATTCTACCAAAATCCATGATCTCCTCAGTCTTTATGTTAGCTTTTAATGAGATATCTGCTGGGGCAAATGGTGCAGGGACACATCCAAGTGCTCCTAATGCCCATGGCTGCTTGCAAGAACTAGTAGCTTGTTTAACAGTGTCTGGTTCATGTAAGTTAATGTGTTAGATTAGATGTTAGTTAAGAGAACAATTTAGGAAAGGCATAATTTCTGGATCAGGTCTACCTTTTAATACCCATGTCTACTGTGTAGTTTGGGAAAAATAGAACTATTTTTTTAACAGAGAATGGCCCTTGCATGCTTGTTTTCCATACAAGACCTTCAATTTCAACCATTTGAATTACTCATTTTAAATACTGTGCTATACAACTAATAGACAAGATTGTGGCCTATTTAATATGATGCAAGTGAGAAGAGCAGCGGGAGCTCCTTCGTTAGTGTGCTGTAGTATTGAAGGAAATAGGCATTTCAGAAGAAACAGTCTGCACATGGCTATTACCTTTCCTTGTGAGGTAGGTTGCTGTGGTCCACACATGATGCTGCAGCTCAATCGGTATAGCTGTATCATGTGTGTTCCCAGTGTACCTTTGAGTGAGTTTAGTATTGTGTTGCCCTTTGTTCATGGCTTGAGACAAACCTCCGCTCAGATCTCTGTGTGCAATGTAGGGGGTTTTTTAACAGCAAGATATAAAGAATGCCAACAAGTGAGCTATTACGTGTTTACTAGCAACTGACTTAGAACAATGCCATCTGAATCACAAGATAAAGCCTTGGAAATCCCATTTTTCTGCTTTGCAAATGCATACATACTGCTACTGAAACTTTGTGAGCCCAACTCAAGTAATCTTGTGGTTCAGAATGGCAACGCTTCTGTGTCCTTTGACAAGTTAGGGAAATAACCTTCATTTCAGTAGTCAACTGGTCCTTCCTTTTTTTCCCTTTTCCAAATCTAAACACACATCAAATCTGTTTGATCTAGAACCCCAGATCAAGATATTAGTTTTGTGGAGGACAACAGAAAAGATTGTGAAATGCTTTGTAGCACCAGCTCAACTGATAAGTTGCTGTTGCTTTAAAAATATAATGTGAAAAATAAAATGTGAAAGGTTTGGACTTTGGCCAAAAAAATTAAAACCTTTTTGGTGAATTAAACTGTTTTGCAACTGAATACTGCTTTTCTCTGAAACAACCCATTCCCTCATGCAACTAAATACTGCCATATGTTTAAATTCTTTCAGGCCTCCTAAGGCTGACCCAGAAGAAATGTCAACAAATGTTTGTGAGTCCTTGTGGCCTTGTAACATTTTCTTTAAAAAGTGAAGAATGGAACAGCAGGAGCTGTAACACTCCCTCAGAACAGACATATGAAGGCATATGGCTAACATGGGAGCCTGCTGGCTCTTCAAAGCTTGCTGGCTTCATTTTTAAGGCTCCCCCACCCCCCCCATCCCCCCTTTTCTTTTTTTCTCAAGGCAGCTAAACTTGTCTTTCTATTTCACAAGTTGCTCTGTTCTACTCTAAGCTGAGTTTAGCAAGCCTGAGGTCCTCTACGGCCCGTGACCTGCCATGGGAGAGTGGGCACGTCTGCTCCTGGAGGTGGCAGGTTGGTAAATGCAGGTACGGTGCAATGTGGTGTCCCTTGAGACCGCTCCTGAGTTTGGCATATCCCTGAGGTATCTTTAGGCAGTCATTCACCCTGTACATACAAGAGCTCAGATAGCAATCTCCTCCTTACCTGAACAGTTTCTGGGAAAGTGTACTCTTTAGAGCATAAACCTAATGCTGGCTCTGGTTTTGGAAATTAAAATAAATGACATTTGCTGAAAGGTACCGAACAGTTGCGCTTTAGTGCCACTGCACATGTGAATTTATTATTTAACTATGAGGTTTGTGTTTGCTGTCATGGGGGAAGATCTTCAAATGCACAGAATCACAAGTTTTTTCAAAGTCAATGAGATTTAATCATATAAGAACTTAAGACTTTCAATAGAATTTATGCTCCTAAATCTCTTTGATGCTTTAGATTATTGTTTTCTTCCCTGTAAGTATCCTGTCCTGCAATTATTATCTTTAATTAATTGAAATATTTCTGTGTTGGAATGAGGTAACTTTAGTACTGGAAACTCAGGGCACAAAGAAATCTATAGTGAAAAAGTACAGCTCAACAACTCCACTTCCAGCTGTCTGTGTTTTATATTTCTAATATGCTATTTTACTTCTTGTTCCTAAGGCACGTATTAACCTGTGTGTAGCATAAAGTACAGCTTTACAGATTTATGTGTTTCCAGAGGCTGTAAAGGCTATGCCTGCACCATGCAAACTTGGGTAAATGAGTGGATTATTGTGTACCAAGAGAAGGGAAGATCAGCGTGTGACTGCGCCTGGACTCAGTTACATTGTGCTCCAGTCCGAGCGTGGCAGGGGGGACCCTTACTGTACATTTTCAAAGGATGTTTTGCCCTGATGCTGTGCAGATGTGTGGGCTTCCCTCGTGTCATCTAAATTTATCTGTTTGATGCAGCACAGGATTTTGCTCTGAAACTTGCAACTTCTGATCATTCAGTTTATTGAACGTATTTGTGGATGTGCAGTGTTTCAAGCCATGACATCTTGACCTTTAGAATTATAGCATTGTGTATTTCTCACTACCACAAGATATTTCTTCACAAAGTAATTTGAAAGATAATTTATGTAACTACTCAAAAATTATACTGTCTTGATGTGGGGAATTGTTGAGGTTTATTTTCTCAAATGTGGTTGAGGAAGTTCCTGTGCCCTGAGGTATAAAAGCGTAAAGCCAGTACATGAACAAAATGCAAAATATAAAAGGAAAAATCCAGCATTCATTGGAGTTTCTGTGGTTTATTCCTTTTTTTTTCCCTGTGCACTACAGTTACAGTAATGTGAAAACAATGAACATTTTGCATGAGATTGACAGAATGAATAATTAGATTTCTTTTTAAAAATGGGGTGGAGAAGTTTATTATTGTCATTCAAAACTTCTCAAATTAATTTCCTGAGGTGTTCAGCTTTAATGTAGTATGTGGAATGCTGTCTGTTAATTACAATTGCTGTGAATACTGACTGGAGAATCAACAAGGTGTTGAAGCAAACTTGTCCACACTCTTAGGTGAACTTCTCAGGTGACTTGTTTCCATATAACTTACTTAGGGTGACAACTTCTGAAAATGAAGCAGGTTTGTTTAGATATGTTGAATTGTTGAATACTCCTAAGTCTCATAAACCTGAAGATAATGCCAGAGACATATCTATTGATATTATCCAAATGGAGAGCTCAGCAAATTGAACATTACATATGTATATAGCCTTATTTTCCCTCAGTTCCATAGCATGCATATGGAAAAAGATTTACTCCCTTAAGTAATAACTACACAGCTCTATGTTTCTAGTTTTAGAGCATTGTACCATTCATTGTGAGAGTAAATTAACTTTCCTTCACAATATCATTTTGAGATACAGGCATTAATTATTATCTCCAGTGTGATAATGTGACAGAGCTGAGGAGCAGAGGGCATGTCGACAAAGTCTATTGTTGGCAGATGGAATCTCAGCCCACCAGAGCTACACAAACATGTTTATCATGGTGCCAAATCTGAATTAGCAGGTCTGATCACAGCCTCATATGCCTCAGCTCACAGTAGGACTTGGTGGGTTGGGCACAGTGTGCTGTTCTAACCACATTTATTCAGCTTCAACTCAGCTTGGAACTTGGGCAGAAAAAACTCACATCTGCCATCAATACTGTGTAGATACTCCCAGCAAATCTGCCCTGGGCCACCCAGGAGACTTAAATTATGGCCTGGAATATTCTTCCATCCCTGTCCAATTTGGTTGAAAAGGAAAAAAAGTTACTGCTGTATGGAAATTAACCCACTGCCATGTTTTTAGATAAGCTTTTAGCAAATAGAGATTTCCATGCTTTTGCTGGAGAGTCACATTTCTGCACAGTTGACGAGGTAACTTTGTTCATTATTATGAAGTTGTCTTTGATTTTTATTAGGCATTAAGTTATTTCCACATGCAGTTTTCCTTCTTGTCTAGGTGTGTTAACACTGGGCACTCCTAGCTATGTCTCAAAAGAAAGCAACTGAAACTTAGAGAGTAGCTGCATTTCTGAAACAATTGAAAATAGTAGAAAAAGGTTCTCAGCTTTCAACCAGCTAGTGTTTGGTTTGGGATTTTTTCGGTTGGTTTGTTTGGGATTTTCTTACTTTTTATCGTCCTTTTTATTTCTTCAATATATCTTCTTGGTTGGCTGAATATGAGTTTACTAGATGATTGCTAGTGGTATAGTACTTCAGAGGTCATTTACTTGTTATTTCAAGCAAGTGCTTTTTAGAACTATCTCCATCAGGCAAAACTCCCATCGACATAAGTAGGAATTCTTTCCTAATTATGCAGTTTCTCCTGAATATGCAGAACACTTGCTCTGTTATTATTTGGTTATGCATATTTCTCTTTCACAATCATTGTTTTGAAGAAACCTCATGATGCATTTGCTTATAGTTTATAATAAATACACTACAGAAAATTAAAGTCTCAGTGGTATTTCGGAGGCATAATGAATAGCAGACAAATGTTAAATAGTAATATTGTTGAATATTCTGGTTAATTTTGGCTGTGAACTTCAGTGTTAGGAGCACTTCATTACATGATACAGCTGAAATATAGATCTATGTATGTTTCAGCTCCAAACAACAGATAGGTAGGAATGTTACCAAATAACAAAATAACTCCGTAAAAAATAGAAGTATATTATAATTTCTAGGATGGAATATCCAGAAATGATAGGTAGTGGAAAATCCTATCATCCTTGCTTTAAACATTGCTGAAATTCTGCAAAGCTGTATTAGTTGTGAGCAGAAACTGCATACCAGGCATCATGAAATGCTCTTAGTGCTTGCACATCTTCCATGTTCTGTACTTACTCTTTGACATTTTGCTGTGTCTTTAATTATAATTCCTTAAGAATTATGTGTTATTGAGGATAGTGTCAAAATATCAGATGGTCGGTATTGTTCAGTGCTGAAAACTGAAATGTGTAATTTAAAGAGGCTTGGTTTCGAAATCAGTAATATTTAGCTTGTCTGTCTTAATTTTTTAAGCTTTCTTTTGTCAACACTTAATGACTGTTTCATGGACAAATTAACGTGTTTGACATTGCCTTCTCCTTGGTTGAGAAGTCAACTGTGTAATGTCCTTTGAGAAAACATAAAAGGAAATGAGGAAAAACGATTAGGAAAGACAGAGACTGAATGCCTTTTGGTTGACCTAAAATGAGTTTACTATACATTTTCCCTCCCTTCCACCCTCCCTAGATCTAGACAAGCTATGACCTGTGGGAGTTTGGGAGAATGGGGGGAAAT
>NW_010188959.1:51054-93860 GCF_000695765.1 Mesitornis unicolor | reverse complement strand
AGAGGTATATTTGGTCCAGAAATAAGACTGAACTAGACTTTTTTAAAAAGCTTTACAAGTGTCTGAAGAGTCATTGCTGGGTTTGCTGGCTTCCCAGAAAGAACCATGTATCTTTCTGGGGTGGCAGGGATATTCAGTGAGTTGAATGAGATACACAGAAATTCAGAAATGTCAGATCTCTGTGGTGACTTTGAACAGCTCCTCTTTTCTGTATTTATTAATAAAAGAGAGGAGATAGGAAAAAAATGTCCCTAAGACCAAAGAACTCCATCTCTCTTGAGTCTCTTGGGCGAATTCTGAGCTATTCTCCGTTATGGTACCTCTGATGTCCCAGAATTATTCTTTCTTGGGTGTCTCTAGTGGACCTGGAACCAGCAGGATGATTTTGTAGAACATTTTTATAAAGATTTTTTGAAAGGTTAGTTGAAATTTTTTTCTGTGCTTAGTGTCCCCTACAGCTTGACTAATGGGGGCATTCAGCATATACTTCAGTGGCTCTCAATTTTTAGGTTTTCTTTTCAGGTCACTAGAAGAGATTGATAAGAGAGAGCAGAAGAAAGATTTTGGATGCTTTGTATGTATAATATATTTATCCAAGTGAGACTATACTGGTGATGGTTCAAGAACATACGTTTAAGTTGATCTGCTGGACAGCAAATATAAAAAGTTTAGCTTTTAGAGGACAAGTGAAGACTTTTTCCAAATGCAGGGAATTTAAATTATGTACAGTGTGGTTCACAGAAATATTTGTTTGTGAATGAAAAAGTATAAAATATTTTTATTAAGATTTATTTAGGTGCACATTTATCTATATAGGCATATATGAATAAAAAGTATTTATCTACTTGCTGTGGATCCTCTTCTTCCAAATTTAGTTTTTAGAAGAAACTGAGAGAAGTTGGAAACATTGAAATGGAGGGCTTGGTTTATGATATTTAAAATGACAGAACATACCTGCCTTCAGGCTTCCCAATCTACTTGTATTCTTAGTACCTGGATAGGATGGGACTGGAGCAGCATGAAGCTAATTAATACAGACTTTATCCTCAAGGGCCTATCATCTACCTTCAGGCACTTGTGACCCAAAAGCAAGAAGAAACTGAAAAAGTCATATTGTATTGGGTGAGCACAGGACCTGGGCGCACACGTGATCTGCAAAGAGCTTTTCTGAGGGGGGCTGATTTGTTCCCTGTGAGCCCACATGAACCTTTTCTCTTACTGCAATTTAATGTGGCCTTGGACAGAACAGATTTGGGCTTTAGCCTGTAGTCTGTTGATATTCTGAAAAGCATTAGGATGTATTTTTTTTCTTTCATGAGAGCATACAGCTATTCTGCTTTTTAGTTTGTTAATTTCTGCCATGACTTGTGGCTCTCACAGCTAACAGCTTAGTATTCAGGATGGTCGACTACTTTTCAATGCACAGTATTTGGAAGCAGTCAGGCTCACCGATTCCCTGCTTGTGGCATTGCAAACTGCTGAATGTTAGTCAGCACTCAGCAGCGTGGTGAAGGGATAGAAATGCCAAGGGAGAATATTTTGATAGAGAGTGTAATATAAAATCAGAATATTTGTAAGAAAGAGAATCCAGCTGTTTACTTGCTTTGAACAGAACCTTATTTGTGTGGAACCTTCTCTGCAGCTCTTGGCTTCTGTCCTTTTCTTGTGTGTCCTGCTTTCCTCTCATGTCCTGCCTTCCACAAGGCATCCCCCTGAGTGGCAAGGTCCTTCTTTCTTTCTGGAGGAAGGTACAGAATGGTGCGACTGCTTGGTTCAAAATCTTTTTTCAAGCGTCGTTTTATGACAGTCTTCTTAGGAGAACCATGAGTTGAAAACGTAGTTCCTCCAGGACTGAACACTGTGCTGTAAAATACAGATAATAACACTCCTACCTCAGAACCAGGAGGTAATAAAAACAATCTGAAGTGTTCAAGTACTGTGGTGGAGGAAGCCCATAACAGAGTATGTATGCTCCTCCATCACTGCTTAGATATGCTGCAGGTGCTCTAGGCGCTCAGGAGCACACACAGAGCAACGCAAACATCCCCCAGACCCTGAAATGCAATCAATCATCAAAGTCATTGGCCCTGACCTGCCAATAGACCATGTAATTGCATATGTGTGTATTTATAAGGCAAATTATACAGGACTGCCTTTTTATTCTTTCTGATGCAGTGCTTCCCTTTATTTTGTTCTATTACTTTTCATGTGACCGTCTTTCAGCATAAGGTGGTGAGCCCTTAAAGCATTCATGTCCACACAGAGAGACCTTGGTCATGCTGCTAATTTCAGCTATTAACAGTGATGAAGAGACAGCTTTAATTACCTAAAGTAACTTTGACATTGGTGCTGCTTTCAGGGGTGGAGTTGGACCAGATGACCTCCAGAGGTCCCTTCCCACCTAAATTATTCTCAGATGCTATATTGGTTGCTGCATGTGGGGATTTTCATTACTCAACTTATCTTTTTCCACTTACTACAGACAGCTGGATTCTCCTGGAAGGTGATTCAGAGCATAAGCTTATTTAGATGCTAAGATAATAGCTTGCAGGAGCAATTTATACATAGCCAAGGACACTACCCTCCTAGTCAAGGCACTCAGATACACATTCACTGACAGGGTTAAATGCCAATTTTGCACTGAGAATTAAACTTCAGTTCAGATCCATTTTTTTATATACCTAAACAGATACTGCTGACTATATAAAAAATGTGGTGTGGTTGTGTGTCGTGTAGTAGGAGCTAGAATGAAACTATGAGGTCTGGCAGGAAACAATTTTTGTTGAAGACCTGTTCCTGAATTATCAATTGCATTAATTAACAGAATAACTTTATGCAAATTACATTTATACAGATGATACGGTTTCAAGAGGAGGGAAGTTTTGCTGATGCATAGTATAGAATAGCGAGCACGAAAAAATGGCATTTGAGAAGTCAAGTTTAAACTTTGTGTTAAATCAGAACTTATATCTTTAGAACAGTTACTTATTTGCTGAGGACAGAAGGTGAGAGAAAAAGTGGTGAAGCTTTGCACCACCCAAACAGTAGAGATATGCAGCTAGCATGTGGGAGGTCTGAATTCAGGCCTCTTTCCTCTGTTTTTTATACTGATTAGTACATTTTTCATAGGCGTAATGTTTTATTATGTGCTTTTGTTCACTTTTAGAAATGGCTTCAAGGTTAAGTGGTGTGTGGCAGGGTCAGACTGCAAATTCATGGTGGATCCATGGAAAACTCATAAATTCCTAAATCCTGGTTTCTGTCCTGTGATTGTGAGCTTAAACCTGTGTTATTTTTATTTTAAATGCTGTTAGGTGCTTTCCTGCATTTTTAACAGTATTGTTGTTAGGTTTTTGTACATTCTGAATATTTAATTTTCCCACTTGAATATCTGTTTAATAGGCAGGTTAGAAATACCTCTATGTTTTGTAGGCTTATAATAATTAGACATGAGAAAAAAAGCTATTCAGCCACTCAGACCATTTGCCTGGGCTGTGTAAAAACATTGTTTCCATATTTGATGTGAGTAGTGTATGATCAATAATTCAGTCTTGAAGTTTCAACTTCTGTAGATATTGATTCAGCTATACAGATTACTCTGTTGCTTTGAATATGGTCAGTACTGTTTGCTTGAGCAATACTTTAGATCAGTAGGGTTTTTCCATAATAATTTTGTATGCTGGAAATTGCCTTTTCATAAGCACTTTTGTAGTAAATTGTAATCAAACAACTATTTATGTGGAAACATGATGCAATGCAATTCTGCCTATGTTAGAATAGCTTTTTGAAGTTGCATATACTTGGAATATTTTAGTCTCCCTCATTTCTCTGATAGATGCCAGAATTTTCATTTGGCTTGAAAAAAGTTGCAATAATCTGGTGACCATTTCATTTCAGAAAGTGATCCCTAATGCCTTTGAATGTTTCAGTAACAAAGACCTAAACATATCTAGTTATAAATCCACAGTTAAAATGCTTCTGGGATTTTAAGTATTTTGTCTCTGTTTCATTAAACACTCAGATATGTTCCCCAGTTTATTTCTGTAATCACTCTTCCAGAAATATTTAACTTTAAAAGAACATTGGATACAATTTCGCTTCAATCTGAGATCTTTGCAGATTTCTAATATTTTTCATCTCTTTTCATGAGTGTAATGTACCTGGGTCTTTTTTTGTAGAGACAATTGTGTATTCACTGTAATTCCCTGCAATCACAAAAAGGGAAAATGGAGAGACCAAGATAAATAGAAGTTTAGGGTTGTTTTGGGTTTCCTTGGTTTAAATCTCATATTTTGCATGCTCCTTGATTGTATTAGTTGATTCGTTTTGCCAAATGGACCACAAAGCTGTGAATATTTATTTAGTTCTGTTCCTAATAGTTTTTCTAATAGGGAATTATTTTCGTACAATGAAAGACATTTGTAAATGAAGCAGATAAGTCCCTTTGGCAGACAAGGAGTGTTTTGTTCAACACAAGAATTCTATTGTCCACTCCTTTAGTTGTCAAGTGCCTGGGGAGCCCAGGATTTATGATGATGTTACAATGGCCCTTTCAGAGCGAAGGCTAAGAAGCTGTGAGATTCCGTTCCTCTGCTTTTCAGACTTTCAAATCTTTTTATCATGCAAGGACAATGCAGGATTCAGCTGCTTCTTAGGCCACAGGACTGCCCATTTAACATCAGGCATTGTGAAATAATTACCATAGTGACAATGGGTTTGGGTTTTTTTCCCCTCTAACTAGCAGCATTTCAAAATTGTTCGAGTTGTCACTTTGTATAAACTGACTCAGAAGCCACGGCTTATTTTAAGCTTTTGATTTAAAGTGCCACTGTGTAAAATCTATTTGGAGCATTGAAACTGTTTAATGGATGTTTTTTGAAGTTTTCTTGTAACTATAATTGCACTTTGAAATACCTTCTGTAAATTCAGTAGTTTTTGCTTTGACTTTTCTGTCTTGTAAAGGTTATAGAGTTAGTAAAAACTTACTATTGAATGCATACTCAACTGTAGAAGAAAATAAGAAAATAAAAACATAATATGCATTAAAAGCAATATCTAATACCTATGTATCAATTAATCAGCTAAACTGTTGCTTGTGCTATAATAATGATGGAAATAATTCGGCAGTCTTAAATCATGTTTTTAATGAAAATTGATATCCAGAGGAGTTTCCTTGCTTGATGTTCATATGAAGATTTATTTGCTTCAAATAATGATTAGTGCTACAAAAAATATTGATTTGTAACCTCTGATGTCAGTTTAAATGCAGTGTAACTGGAAAATGGAGCCTTTACTTGACAATTAAATTATTATGTACATAGGCACTTCACTATCTGGTGGTCAGGTGTATGTACAGAAAAAAGCTTAATAGTGTAGCAGGTCAGATTGAAGACTGGTATTACCTATTATCAACTATTTTGCCTGTAAAAGCAAAAGCAGATCTTGGAAAAAAATAGACCATAGGAATATGTAAGAGGATATTTTGAGACATGCTTATCTAAGCAACTTTGAATGTCTTGGGCAAAAAGAAATTTTGAGCTGCAAAGTCATCTGTAAAGATATTGAACAAATATCAAAATAAGAATGTTTATTCAGTTTTAGTCTTTTTATTAATTCATATGAACTGTGCATTAATTTAACAGGAGCCTCTGATAAAAAGTTATTTTGCTTGCAAGATGAGCATATTTTAAAATGCCGTACATACTTCATAGCAAATTGCATAAATATGTTTCAAATGTAGAATATTTTTGTAAACCAAGTGCTTTATATATTAGTGACTTGGTCATCGCACAAAACATACCTTACTTTGTAGAGCTTACCTTAGCAAAATTCCTAGCAAACTTTCTAGGAATGTATTTTTTATTGCATGTATATTGCCAATTTTTAAAACAGTGAGTCAACATATCTGCAGTTACAACTGGCAATAGAAGCCACATGATTTTATTTCTTCCTTTGATGGATTAAGTGTAAAAAATGTTCCTATAATATTGTAATATTAAATATGTAATATTCAGTCAATGCCTATTCATTTCTCCTGTTTTTTTGCAAGCAACTTTTAAATCTGGACTGTGCTGCTGAACTATTTTGTGCAAGTAAAACTTGATTGCTGTCATGGGGGTGAAAAGTGGAAGATTGCTATAGAAGAGACAGCTTTAACGGTTAAATACTGCAGAAAATTACTGATTTGGATGTATCAACCCAAATTGCAGAGAGTATTTTGCAATAATTCACCCTAGACATTCTAAATTAATAAAACTGGAAGTACTGGGTAATCTAGGCTGATTTCCTTGGCTACAATGAGTCCTAGTCCTAGGATTCCTTTAGTACTCACTTAAGAGTCTATCAAGGTATCAAATGAGCATCAGAAATACAGTGTCTACATCAGTACATAACAATAGAACACACTGAGTATTTCTTTTGCATTCAAGCACATTAACTATGTATTTTACTTGAGTAAGAATGTGTCAGAAACACAGAGATTGATGAGGGTCTGCTCTGTGAAACTGTGAGCATTCTTAACTTACTAATTCAAGTTCAAGAAAAGACTTACCTCATCTTTTAAGAAATGATTCAGCTGGTTTCTTTTTGTTTCTGCACTCTATACAGACTGTCTCAACTCACTATCCCATTTACAAAATAATTTTAACCATCAAAACAACTTTGTACAGGCAGAGGCTCCTGTTGCTTGTTTTCTTCCTTCAGATGTCTTATCCTAGATACCTTTTCCCTACTGTAGTGGTAGTTATACTTACTAAAATAATCTACTCCCTTCTCCATCATAATGGTAAAATAATAAATTTTCTAATATGCCTTTAGAGCACTTAGAAATGTTCAAAACACATCCTGTTGGCTAATGGTATCTGCAGCTGTTACTTTTCTCCCTACAGTGCATCTTCTATTGGATAGTGTTCCCAGAACAGATTTTCATAGAACTCTGTTTTTTCAAGCGGTAACAAAAAAGATGTGAAGGAATTTTGATATGGCCTCCAGTGTTTTAGTTACGGAAACGTTCTTGCAATAGTAAGTCTACAGTCATAGACTAGTAATAGTAAGGTAAAGCTATTTATTAATTTTTCTCCTTGGAATTATTAGTATTATTTAATTGCTAGTCTTTAAACTCTCTTTAGGCTACTGTAATCGTTTATAAAGTGTAGAATTTAATTTTCCTTTATTATGGTACCAACATTGCATTGGATTTTAAATTAACTTTTTCATTCTTTGCAGCCAGAGCTGAAGTACTGGATAAGTGGCAGCAGAAAACTTAGCATCTGCATTGTCATCATAGTCTCATTAAGTGGCATTTCAAATGTGTGGAATATGCTACATAAATTGGCAGCAAGTTTCCAGTGGGTGAAGGTAAGTAGTACATCCAAACATATGATCTTCAAAGTGATGTCAGATATGCATAGCTAGTCTCTTGTTTCTATAGTGTCGACAATATTTGTACAATATAGGGAGCATTTCTGCAATGACTAATCCCTTGCTTGATGTGTGCTGTCAGACAGTTTTTCTCATGCATCACAGAGTTTATCCACTGGTCTTGATTGTCACTTGGGAGAGCTGATGCTGTAGGACACTGACCATCCTTCTATGTCTGTAAAGCATGGTTTGATAAGGTGCATTTTTTGGATCACACGTTTAATTTATTGTTTAACCATCAGAGAATCTCTTGAAAACTCATGGCAATGTAGCGTTGAAGAACAGAGATGTAATTTCGTAATGTTTAGGCTTCCAACTCTATTTTATCAGTCAAAAAATTCATACTTCTCTTATTCTAGGTCTACATGAGTGAATGATTAATTCCATGTTGGGTTTATTTTTCTGATATTTTGTGCATTACCACTGAGCTTAATAGAACTGCTCAGACTTGGGTTAGAAGAAGAATTTAGTGGTGATTCTTAGGCTTCAGAGAAAGGTGACTGTGGAAAGTGTGGAAATAAAGCAGTATGGAACACTGTAGACCTAAAAATAGTTGTATCTGCTGCTCTGATACCTTTAATTTTTCATATCCTTTGTGACTTTCCACAGAGGTGAGAATTGTCCACTTACAGGAGTGTCCATGCTTTTTTAAAATAACACAGAAACAGATTAAATGTAATAGATAATAAATATGTAAATACTATTATTTTAACAGAATCAAAGACATGATCCTATCTGAATTGTCTAGGATAAAGAGTACAAAGCCCAGGATATTAAAGCTCTTTGTCTAGCTGACTCATTCACAGTTTTTACATTCAGTGCACTCAAGTCCTGCTTGACAGGTGCTTCATTTCTGTGGAAATGTCCTTGAATGATGATAATCTTATTTCTGGCAGCCAAATGGGCCGTATACTTAAACATCCTTGTGAGCAACTATATAGGATATGTGTTTATGATAGCCACTGACTTGTTAAGGTAGAGTGCAGCAATTAGCATCAGGCTGAAACAGAGTTTATTTGACAGTGATACCAACAGCTATCAATTTAATTTAGGTGGGAAATGTGTAAACTCCTTTGCTTAGGGAGAGCTGTAGCTCAGCATGTGAGAGTCTTACCCTGTCCTTCACTAAACACAAGGGCCAAATATTGCAAACAATGCTCAGTTCTAGTTCAGATACAGCTTTTCAGTAGAATGAAGTTAGAGTGTTTGGTTTGACTGAGGAATTCCTCAGTAGGTTTCAAACTCATATATGGGTATCAAGAAGATATAGCAAAAATTTCTTAAAGTAGTTATACATGCAGTTTCTCAAACTCTGCCCCACATTCGCAGTTAGATGAATTTTCTCACAACTGCCTCAGTTTGCATCTTCTGGCATTTTCTTATATCTCACTTCAAGGTTTAGTTCAGGCCTCTTTTTACTTTTCTTGTTCTTGACTTCAGAGCTACACTTCCAAGTAAATTTAGTTTTTACAAATTTAAGGACTGCAAGAATTAACCTTAAAGGAAATCTTGAAAGCCCATCACTCTCACTAGTATATGAGATAAGTGAACTTAACAAACTGGGTCTCTAGTGAAGTGTTTTTTCATGTCTTATCTGAGAAACCATTGTGTCTATTTTTGTAGTTTTTCACATTTCAGAGTTCAAGGAAATAATTTCTGAAAGAAAGCTTCCTGCAGAGAGACTGTAGGAAGTTCCCTCTGGTTGGGGTGTGAAGTGCCTTCCTGCAAAAGAGGAGGAACAAGCATTGCTTTTGTTGATTATCATGTAAACCTGGGCATCCATATGCTTCTTAGATTCTCTTCTCTTCTTTTGAGAGATCTTTCTTTCTTGAATTGTTTCCAGCTGTGCCTGTTCAGGAATGCACAGGCTGTTATACTACTGTTATAGTATCTAAGTAATCAAACAGTTGAGCAGGTAAATATTCATGTTTAACTATTGTTAATGGAACAAAGAAGAACAGGGCAGACAGAAAGACACTACTGAGCTCATTTGGAGCTACAGCATAGGCTTGGCTACTGAGTCACACCAGAAGATGGCCAGTAGCTTCCTTACATGGGAATATCCTGACTAGAGATACCCTTCTGTATACTGTTTGGAATTTCTATACCAAAGTTATAGAGGGAATGAGAGTAGTACAACAGATAAATTTCTTCTCAAGTCTGTTACTCAGAAAACATTCTATATGAATAAAAGGTCTGTGGGACCCCCCAAAAAGAATACTGCCATATTTAAAAGTCCCTCTCATATGGGATGAGAAACATAGGTTCAATTTCTGAATATATAAACCAGTGTTGGTTTTGCCTTTTTCATATATAGAATCCTTTTTATTATTTGTTTTAAATTCTCGCACAACAAGCTTAGGCTATAATGGGAAAACCATGGCAATCCTGACATAGAAAGTAGATCTTGGAAGGAAATTGCTGTATAGTTTTGTTTCTGCACAAATGCCATGTGGAAAGAAGGTTAATTTTCAGTTACTTAGAATCACCCTGTCTTAGTACAGTGCTAGCACATTTAATGAGGCCTACATTTCTGAACAGAAAGTGTTACATCTCCAATTGCCTGCTTTAACCTGGATTACACGTCTCACTTCACTTCTTTACTAGTAGCCATTTATATAGGTTTTAAGACCTGAATTTTTAAATTCTTAGCTTCAACTCACAGAACTACAACACAGAACAAACACTTAGTATGTCTGCAAGATCAGCTTATTGCATATATTTTTGGATGGACATTAGTAGTCTAAATGAAATCAGCTCATATATGAGGGCAAAAATGATTTTAGTAGGATGACACTCCAAAGTACATTAAATCCTTAGGTTCTTCTTAAAGTAAGGCTTAAGACTGAACTGTTAAGAGCAGCAATCTGCTTGTGTCAGTCTCATTTCACATAGTCTGTGTAATGAGATGGAGTATGAATTTGTTACCTCTGCTTTGTTGGTGCTCTACAAGACTTGCCTGAGCTAAAATACCTTTAGAATATTGTTAGAATAATTGTAAGACATATATCCTGGTCAAACAGATACCAAAGAAGAATGATTATTTTGTTATAAATTACAAAGGCTTCTAAAAGATGCCAAGTGGGGAAACATGTTCACACTGCCCTACCTCTTATAGACTTAATACCTCATAATTTGGACATTTTGGATTTTCCTGTCTGCTTTTTGATAGAAAACTATTTCTATGAAGTACTGTTGCCTTGAAAGAATCTTGACTTTGTTGAAATGTGTAGTTTGTTGTTGGAAACAACTAACGTGTACCTGAATTGAAATTCAGATCTCAATGGCCAAAGTTTCCCCTCAAAGGCTGATACAGTTGAGTCATGAAACACTCATCTCTGCATTTTCCCAGCCTTCTGGGAAATCCAGTCCTATCTGGGCTGCAGTGAGCTCTGCCCTGTGGACTGGAGCAGCCTAGCAGGGCTAGGTCACACGAGTCTCCTGAGGTTCCTCTGAGGCGTGAGATTTGCCTAAGCAAAGGAGAGACTGCACTGCACAAACTGCAGATGCTTGCCAGAAGAGGAGAAAAAGGTATCAGAAGATTGGTACATTGACTAAAAAACTCTCTAAAAATCCAATTGCTTCTGAGTCAGAACAACTTCAAATATTTTGTGTTTAGCTGTGAAATACATGTTCTAATAAAATCCATTTCAGACAAAATTTCCATAGTCATTTTAAAGGTGAGAAGTGTGAACCAAAAGCTAAATCAAAGTCTTTCGGAAACAATTTTGGTGGGAATTTATCAAAAAAACCTGATGTCAGCTTTAACTGTAAATGCTTTCTATAGTTGCTCTCTTTGGGCTATAATAATAACAATAATAATAATATTTATTAAAACATACACTGTCATGCCTCTAAGAACAAACACACGCATCCAGGGCTAGAATAAATAAACATAAGAGAAAGCTAAGTTATGTGCCTCACACATATATTTTATATATAAAACGATTACTGTGTATGCAGCCACTCAAAGTCTCATTTAAAACAAAAACTGTCTTGAATTCTACTCAGAAGCCAGTTTATTGTCTTAAACTTGGGCATATTCTGTATGTTACAAAACAAAACAAAAATTAGTGTATTTAATTCTTTTGAGGTATTTAACAAAACCAATTACTGCATTGTTAGTCACAGTTGAAGAAAAACTCCTTAAAAATTGCTTCAGTATCTTTCAGGAATACTTGCTAATATAACCATGCAAACATACGTGATTTATGTGGCTTTACTAATCTGTATAAACACTAATAAAGTCACACAAGTTGTGATTGGTAAAATCTAATATAATGCAAAGGATTTTCCCACTTTATTCCTGACAACCTGCATTTGCAACCATTCAGCTACTTTATTTTAAAATGGCTTTTCAATTACATTCTAGTGCTGTAGGGGAAAGCCTATTGACAAAGGCATGACATAAACCATTTATATTGCAGCTCCATCATAGTTCCCATAGCTAAACTAGACTGGACAGTTCATTAAAAAGAAAAATTAATAGTACAAGGTTGCAAGGAAACAATAACAGATTATGACTGGCCTGTGGCAGCCCACTGAATTCATGTAGTGGAATAAAAATGATTCCTGTGTCTCGTAAATGAAGGTTTGTTCCAAGGTTTTAGGCATAGTCTGTACTTCTATTCCTTTACAGGAAAAAGCTATACAGTTTCCTGTCTATAAAAGAAATATTTTGTAATTCCTGCAGAAGATTAATATGTACTATTTCGGGATGGAAACCACATATTTCATTATACTTTGAATGTATAATAATAGACACAATATAAAAGAGAATAGAGCAGAACACACTAAACAGCTACATCAAAGAAAAAGATTACCTTCTTGGAGCTGGGGAGATGCAAAGCGAGGGCAGAATCGGGACTCAATCCCATCTTTTCTTATCTAAGGTAGTAACTGCTCTAGTCCAGTCTAAAATTGCTGTATTTCAGTGTGGCAAAAAAAAAGGATTTGTGGTTCAGTGACGTACCTTTTAGGTCTGTTGTTGCTACCTGTGTAACATATTATTTAGCTCTTGCTTAAGCTTATTCTTAACAGTACAGCCAAGTCCTAGTGGCTTCTTTCTAGATGTTACTGCATATTTTCCTAATTTCCTCAGAGTTTCATGGTTCAGATTTTCTGTATTATTCTGGTATGTGTGGCAAATACATAGACTTCTACTTTAATGTTGAGATCTGAGTTTTATTATAGCAATGCTATGAATTCCTGTTTCAGAAGATATTTCAAACAATATGGGCTCTGGGATGCATTAACCATTTCTTTTGGCTGGTAGCCACAACCTTCTAATGAATTCAATGGGATAACAGGAGAGGCCAGAAAAGGGGAAGTCTGAGTCCATATAATGTTTGGAATCAAATACAGGACAGACCCTCCAAGATATTCTCTGGTTCTGCTTATGAACACAATCTTCTTTTAGAAACAGCAGTCTAAAATACTGAAAAGTCATGGTTCTGGGATCTGATCCCCTTGTACTCTTATAGGTTTATACCTACTTTTACAAGAGAACTTGGCTACTTGGCCTCCCATTCTCCCTTCTCTCCCCCAGAATAGAAAAACAGATTACGTAACCTCAAAAGTCTGGTCACTCAGAGAGGCCTCCTGGCTCTCTTGGCTTAGTTTCATGCTATAAGCTATATTTTGTGAACTGAGGCTCCACTGAAGCAAAAATAACCAACCAACCAAAAGATTCTCCCTCAACCCTCCTAAGCTGTTTTCATACATTCTCTGTGGGCAACATGTATGAGTTGCAGCATGTTGGAAACAAGAATATTTCTCTTAATTTTTACAGGGAATTTATTTGCACAAACATATAGCACTCACTGGTGAGCTGTTCATTTCAAGACTGGGTACTAACTGAAAACTTCATTGCTATGTTCTTCTGTTTACATGTCCAAAGGTACCGCTTCTGTCTTCTCTCCCTCTCTGCCCTGCACAAGATGCAGGAGAGAACAGCCCCATCCCAGGGAACAGTCTTCCAGTGAATCACAATGAGTCACTCCAAGGAAAGCTCAACAAAGACTGCGTTGTGCTATTTCACAGTGAAGCTAGTGACCCAGTGGTTACTGCTACTTTGCTGCTTGCAGGATAAACAGAATAATACAATAATTGTGTATTCAAGAAACCCCACATCAAATGGAGTGACCTTTTTTCTCCATGTAGAGCTTTTGTGATTTTATTTGCTTAAAAAGCAGACTAAATTGCTTGAAGTTGCCATCAGTTTATTATGCTACAGCTTGTGCAGCTCATTTAGGCCAAAGAAACAAAACTTATCTATAAAGCCAAGAATGTACTGTTAAATGAAATTCTTAACAGTATAATCAAAGAATTATCAGTTCACCAGTCTTGAGCTCTTATGCAAGTTATGTACAGTTGAAAAATTATACACACAAGCTTTCTAGCATCTACCCTTTCTCTAGTGTCACACTCGCCATCAGCTGCCTCTCAGGCAGGTGTCTTCAGGCAGGGACAGAGATGGAGCACCTTTGCATCCCAGAGCAATACAATGATGGTGCCTTCTTCCTCTTCACTCTAGAATCCACCTGGAGCCATTTTTATGTTTGCCAACATGCCCCACATCTCCACACCTTGCACTTTCTTAATTGGTCTGTAGTTCCACGTTACATCTAGTTTTACTGTGAATGGTGTGGTTTACACATATTGAATATTGTCCTTTGTTCTCAGTGTTATCTCTAAGATTGGTTTTGAGTGGCTTCCAGAGTTGAATTTGTTCAGTGGCCAGTAGCTGACCCCTGGTGATCAGTTTACAGCCCTGAAGCCTCCACTATTGTCTTGTAGCTGGACTTTAAAATTTCCTCATATCATCCCATGTCTGTCTCTATGCTGCATTTTATTCGGGGGCCATAGATAGCTCATTCTATACAGAACAGCAAATTGTTATTCTTACGTATTCATTACAAATATATACATAAACCAATGGTATTGCAACACACAGTCATCCAAAGCTAAGTCAAAAGCCAAAACAAGTTGGGCAATAGTCACCTGGTCCTTAGATAACCTTTTACAGCCAAATAAGTTAACCAGACTCAAGCCTCAGGCAGGGCAAAACAAGTCCTGATGAAGCCTAACAAGTCCTAGTGGATACTGAGGCCTACGCTGTCAGCTTCACACAAAGCTTTTGGCAATGGTGGCACCATTTCACAGAGCTTACAAAGCTCTGAAATTTTAACAAATGCATGTTACAAGTGGAAAATTATATTTTACACTACTTAATTAAACCCCATTATTAAATAGTTATTTAGTAATATTATTATTATTATTAGCAATCTTATTCTGACATAGATATTAGCAATAATTATATTAGCAATCTTATTCTTACATAATCATTTGGGTCATGTATTATAGTTGGGTTTAGTTATAGCTATGTTTACAAATAGCATAGCATAATGTAAGTGACTGAATAGAACCTTCATGAGTTCTTACAGCTTGTAATATATATTTATAATTCTTTAGGTCTGATTCTAAGCTCACACGCCAAATCTGAAGCTGGAAGTGGTCCACAAAATTTGAACTAAGAGTTAAAAAAAAAATTAAGTTTTTTAAGGAAATGTTTACCCTGACAGCCATTACATTTGAACAAGAAATATGTCTGTCTGTTCAGAAAGATGTTCCCAGTTCTTGGATGAGTCCCCAGATCCAGTTTTGCCAGCTGGTCTCAGTCTGGTGCTTTATTCTCTCTGACCACTGGATTTTCAGTAAGCTATTTTTGATTGTAGGTGAAGTACAAGTGTTACCAAATAATTGCCTTTCCTTTTGATCACTCTTGTGAGTTTTTGAGGTGAAAACAGAGTCTCTTGGTCTTTGAAGGTGCAAGAAAATAGGGTCAGAATTGTACAAGAGCACTATATCACTAGATGTGATATTGTAAAGACACCATAAAGAAATTCAAGTACTAATCCATATGGGTTAGTCTCATGCAACCTTATATTATTTATCAAAGAGATTTAAAGGAAAAAGGAAGATGGGAGTGTTCAGCTTCATATACAAAGGAAAACATACCCACTGAGGTTTTGCCTAGGCCTTTAAACTCCATATTCCTTGCAATGTGAACAAAGCAAGCAAGCATCAGTATTGCATTTAAATTCTATGAAGTCTGAGATACAAGACAGAGGGTTATGTCAGTCTGTTCTGATGATTAAAGCAGTGGATGCTACAAGTTGCTTAATGGGTATATGGCAAATTTCCACTAAAATTAGGGGAGTCTTTAGCAAAGTTAAAAAAACTTAATCTGAGTTAAACTTTTAGAAAATACTTTAAATACTCTGTGCACTCCCAGGACTGTCAGCAGTCATTTTGGTTTGTTTCTTATTTCAACTGTCAAGTCTACATTTCCTTTACAAAAACTAAAAAGGTCCAAAGTTTCTAAGTATTCCATCCTTCTTCCTATAAATGAAACAAGTACCAATGTATTTAGAAAAATTATGTTTGGTGACAGACTCTCTCATCACTCTAATAGTTCCTTTTCAAGAAGAAACATAATTACTCTGAGAGCAATTTATTTAATTACCATTACGGGAGACTTCAAGGGAAATTGGTTGGATTGAAATAGTGATATCACCCCAGCAACTCTTTGAAAAGAACATTTTGATAGAAAATATGCTTAATGCAAGGGTATATTTAATGTGAAAAAAATGCCTAATCCTATTCTTTTCACTGTAGCTTTCAGTCTTTTAGATATATATATATGTATGTATGTATGTATGTATGTATGTAAATTCTTTTTGGTATTGTTATTGACCTCTATTTTTCTTCTATGAAGAGAAATTCTTTTCCCTGTACTTGCCCCATATTAGGGTCATTCCATTCAAAAATTATACTGTTCTCAGTCCAGCAGTTATACCAAGTGTCAGGTTGTTTTCCTCTTTCTTTTTCACAACCTTAATTTTAAGTAGCACTTGATTGGTCTCCATTAGAAAGAAAACTGTTATTGATTTGGAAGCAAAAACTTTACCTGGCCGGACACACATTCATTCACACTCACATACTTTTATATTGTCCCGTTGGTTAAAAAAAGACATTGGAGATCTAAGATGCAGAAATCTAAGACTGGTGATCTAAGATGCAGATATATGCCACAAGTCCTGATTTTTGCACTCTTAAGGTCAAGACTTGCCCTTGATATCAGAGAAATGGTGGCAAAAGGTATTTATATCTTGAAAATACAATACACTTCGAGAATATATCTAATTATAGCTGATTCATAGCTTCAGCTATGAATAACACTAATCTAATTAAACACATACCCATTTTTGCCAATTTCCCTTGACCAGCTTTCTGTGGAACATCAGTTTCTGAAACTAGGGCTTTTATACAAGAATGGCTGTAGGCTTAAGGTATTTAAATTTCAAGTCTTCTGCACAATATCGTGGTGTCAAGCATCATTCCAACTGTAGCAAGGCACTGCCTTGAAACTATTGTTGTTAATGGTTTCTATCAGAAGAATAGACATGAAGTGTTTTGTCACAATCATCTGTAATTACAGGTCAGAAATAGTGCCACTCCGTAATCTCTGGGATGTATTAGTGTTTAATATGATCAGTTAGAAATATGTAATGAACAGGTTTAACTCCAAATGAATTATGTTCATGCAAAACATACTGAATTGTTTGCCCTTTTCTGCAAATGTATAATTTGCGTGAAAACCAAATTATAATAGCAAGCTGAGAAGCTTGTCTTTTTTGTGCTGTTTGTATGCTTAGCATCTAATTGCATCACCTTAACGCCTCTTGTTGGCTTTTTTGGTTTTGTATCATAATGTTGGGAATTAAGTCTTAGTCCTCACAGCTTTGGAGCACTGAAAATACAGTTAGTTCTGATTTGTGCTCAGAGCAGGTCAGGCTGCACAGGAAGCCAAAGGGAAGGTTGTATCTCATGAAGGTTGTGTTTTCTTTGTGTTTGTTCGTGTGGGTTTTTTTAAGTTAAATGGAAATATTCTATGATGTCTACTTGCAAAAAGACACCTCAGAAGATACTCGTGCAATTATTGTTTAATCTTGTGATGTAATGGGTTGCAAATAATAATTTTAGATTGCAGGTTTGGTCCTTTCAGCTGTAGCCTCCCATTAGGTACTTAAACAGTGATGGTTTCCCTTATTAAAGCTACTGACGCTGTATTAGGAATGTGTTTGAATATTCTGATATTATTATCTCATGCTATCAAGCCAAAATAGGTCTCTTCACAGACAGTATCTGCCTATGAAAAAATTAATTATTGATTCAATTGTTCATTCAAAAATTCTCAAAGTAGCTTTTATGCTCTTCATGGAAGAAATTTGCACTAAACTAAACAGTTAAGCAAACTATCAAAAAGAACTTTGCATGTGCATGGCTGAAGGATGTGAACTCTTCACTCTGCAGCTTCAAGAAAGCTGAGAAAAGAGAAGGCTCTTTGATTAGAAATTTAGCTCTCACCTTTCTCTAGCAAATGCATTTGAAAAAGAAAGAGACTCAGTAATTCACTAACTTGTCAAATTTTATAAAGGTAAGTGTTACAGAGAATCTTATTATGTGAACCTCTCTAGATGAGAGTCACAACGCTTGCTAGGCTTAAACAAACTACTCTCAGGATGGTTTGCATACGTTTGTGAAGTGGCAATCTTTTATCAGAGACTTGAGGGAGACCAATTTGGGAGGGTATCAGGGGATGGCATAGTATAGGAGCATTATATTCAAAGTGGAAAAACATTTTGTAGAGGAGGACATTGGTCATGTAAAGACCACACAAGATGCTATAGTAGTTTGGCATTTCAGCAGCACTGCTGAAACTGCCTGTAGAAATGAAGCTGTAAGTACATCACCACAGATGCAGTTTAGATTTCTGACTGGAGGCTGTCAGCCCTTCAGCAAGAGATTACAGATCAGAGCAGAAATGGATTTCTTGTTGGGATTCTTTCTGGTTTAGTTTGGTAGCTGAATAGGCCTGCCTGTAGTCTTTAATTTTTGATAGGTTTTCTGTTATTACTCTTTAATCTTGACTTTCTGTCTCATTTTCCTGTAATCCAAAGAGACTTTCAGTCACAGCACAAGTGTTATTTAGCCATTCATAAGTGTAAATTCTTAGAGGTTAAAAAAAACCACTCAGGCTTGGCTTAGCATGTAAGTACAGCATTAGTAGTTGGAAGTAAGTTGACTTTAGTTGTGATTTATTTCCTCCTTGGGATGTCATTTATAGCCACTTAGATAATAGCAACCTATATTGAAACTAGCATGGACATAGGCTGCAGCTATATTGGCCTTCGAGTATACAGGAAATTATGAGAATTCCAGTTTGCCTGAGATGCACAAGAACACAATTACTATTTAAAATAAACTTTACCAAGAGCTTAGTCATTACTTCAAATGACTCTATCAATCACCATGTTCTTTAATAAGACTACCTTTCTTATGTTAGTTGTTTTCCTGTAGAGTTTATGCTTAAAAACAGACAGCCTCTGTCACATTTATCTTAAGTGGATCTCCCCAGGGCAGCAAGTAAATGTAAAACTCTGTTTACAGCCATTTTTCATTTCCCAAGCCTTTTAATATCATTCTCTCATGCTTATTTCTATGTCATTCACTTCATAACACACTAAGTTGTCTTCCTACTTTCTACTGTTCTGTATGAGGTACACCAAATGGCAATTTCACTCTTTTTGAATGAGTACAAACTAAATCAAAGCCTGGTGAAAATATTTTCCTTCCGTGATGATTTCAGGGGTAGATACTGAAGGATATTTTACATCATATTAGTCAGGAGGTTATTTGTCTTCCTCTTTCCTGCAAAATGACTTCTGTTTTTGAAGAGCCATCATTTTATGGCTTTTGTCTATGGTTTCCTAATACTGAGTTTCAAAGCTGCTGTAGGAAAATATGGTTACATTTTAAAAACTATTCTTTGGAACAGCTAAGATTATTGGCTTTAGACATCTAAGTAATTCAATACAGTGTTATAAAAACATAATTTAAAAATGTGAAGGATTAAGATTTCCTTTCATAGGATTCTACAGAACTCAAAATAGTATTCTACAAAACTTACTTAGCATTTTTAAGGTAACTTCTATTGCTAAAAATGAAAATCACCAGTTCTGTAAAGATTTTATTTATGTATTTAGTACATACAAATCCTTCCATGACCTAGAATCCCTCTATAGTAGGATACACCTCGAATCTTGGCTGTTTGCACAGCATATGTGGAATTATATATATACTTAGCTCTGCAGAACTGAAATCTCAGGAAACCCTTTACAATTGCATTGTGCTCCAGTGCAAAACAGCAAAATATGAATTGTGGGAGTGTGAGGTTCTCATTATTCAGTGGAATAACTAAGAGAATTTTTTTTCTAAGTATCTTTAAATATGAAAAATTTCCTTTTCTGGACTAAATACTTTTGTCTCATAAGACTAATTATGTTTTGTGAGTGACAAAAAAGATTTTATATCAATTTGCATTCGGATGAGGGTTATTTGCTGTTTACTCTGGAGGAATCTGAAATATGCTTCAACAAGAAGAGAGATTCACTGTTTCAGAAGGGCTCACAGGGAGTTAGTTGCTGCTGGTCTGTTTTAGAATTACACATTGCGAAAAATGAGATTTACCAGTTACACATACAGCATTAAAATCTTTTCCTGTATCAGATCAGAGCTCTTGTCATTTAAACAAAACGTTTTACATTATACTACTGCATATTGGCCTTTAATGCTTGATTTCCAGTAGATACCTATGTACATGACTAGTCTCATGGCGTTAGTGATATTCATAAAGTCAGTTTGCTGGGTATGGAGTGCTTTAGTTTTTAATTTTCCTATTTTGTATGTGATGAATAAGGGCCATGGTTGTGGCGCTTAGAGAGGGAACTCTGCTGGTGAATGAATAGACCTCTATATCCTGATGCTGATCTGGGAGAAGGGGTTCATTTGAGGAAGCAAAAATCCATCTCCTAGTGGGATGATTTCCTGACTGGAAAGACATACAAAAAGCCCTTAAATGCTGGGGTGCAGCTGAAAGTTTAAAAAGCTGATATTGTCTCATCCTCCAGTTCAGCTTGTTCTGTTTAAAGTAGACCTTACAAATAATGATACACCCAGTGTTGCACCTTTCTCATTTCTGGATGTCATATAAGTAGCTCTATCAAGGAAAAATCATGCATATGCTAATTCCAGTGGAGAAATACAGTAGTCCTAATTCTAGTCTTGTCCAGATTTAGTGTACCTAGAATCTCACAGAAATTTTTGTGTGTTTCAGGACTAAAGGATTTATTTTAAGAACTGGCTTTGCTGTATGTGTAATGCAAACTAGATATGCTGTATAGCAGATCTTGATACATTGTGTAACATTATTTAATGTAAACAAAATAGTGAGATGTCTTCTGTTCCACAGGTATATTGTACAGTGAGTCTAAGCTGAAAACTATTTGAAGATTGGTCTGGTAATGCAGAACAGTTTAAAAAGTAATTGAGAGAATTAAGTTAAATGTGGAAGGTACTGATTCTCAGTATTTGATCTTGTTTCATAAATAAAACAGACCAGGCTACTTATTTACCTTTAGGTACCATCTATTGAAATGACTCAAGGAACAGAACAAAGTTTCGTTGAACAGGAAAAAATTAAATGAAAGTGAAATGTTAGGTTATCAAGATGTGTGAAATTTACTAGTTAGGGCTGAATAGCTTTCTGTAGCAGGAACTATTATCCTTCAAAAACATTTTCATATTAATTTATGTAATTTTCTTGAAAATGGTTAGTCATCAGGTATTTGAATACAGCAATCTCCAAGAGGATAACTTGAGGAGTTACTTGAGGAGAGTTACAAGAGGATAATCCAGACTGAACTCCTGCATTGTCACTGCACCGCATACATCCACCAGTGCACAAGAAATTAAACAGTTGTGCACAGAACTATCCCACATTCCTCAATTCATGTGTTTTATTCAAAACTCCCAAAGTAGTTAAATGCATGATATGCCCTAAGGATTAACAGGTATGGGCTCAGTGGGGCTTGACTGATTATTTGATCTGGAAATCTTTTTCCCTACCTTGTTTCCTTTTGAACTGCTCGATTTTCATGACCCCGATCACAGTATTCAAGGAAGAAAGTCTCATAGCTAACAGTTTCAGTTAAACCATGGACTAGGAGCTCTGAGGCTGCTCAGAACAGCACTGCCCCAAAAGCAGGTAGGTGCCCAGGTTCTTGTCAGCTTTGCTGTGCCTGGTTCTGTGGAAGAGAGGCCCCTGCGAATCTGAGTGCATCGCCTGGCTGGGGCAGGGCCAGCTCAACCAGCTGTGCCCACCGCTCCATCCTTGTGCCCAAAATGCAGGCATTCTTCAGTCCAGAACTAATATGATCCAATATTTATTCTGTCATTAAAAACCTATTCATTTCCTTGTCTGGTGATAAAATTATTGTAAAACAAATCATTCATCTTTTCAGCTAATTCTAATTACAGCTAAAATCTCATTTGGACTGGGAGTTTGCTATATTTACTTGATACTTCTGCAAAACATTTCAGGGCATGATCATCCATTATTATATTACTACACTGTGCTCTTGACTGCTTTCTGCCAAGTGAATTCCTGAGAACAATTGCTATTTTAATGTATCATACAGAAGTTACAGCCTAGACAAATCAGAAAAATTGTTTAGTCTATTATAATTTGGCATATGGTCATTTAATAGCACACAGGAAGTCTGCATGAATGTTTGGGATTATTTTTGCTATAAATATAATGAAAGAAATGTTAAATTGGCTAGACTTCACTTCCGCGACTGGTCTTGTCATTAAAATAATCTTTGCTGGCTCTTTATTTTTGTCTATTAGTCATCTATAAACAGTCATTCAAATTTGTGTGTGCAGTTTTGTAGAGCAGACTGACTTTTTATATTTGTGCAAGGAGAAGGGGGGTTGGTGCATTGTGGAGCAGTCAAGACCCTGGCTCCACTCTGTGCCATAGCCTGCATACATGATTATATCATTTTTCAGGTTTATGATAGATGTGTTCTTAATTAGTTGCATAGCATATTTACATTAGGAAAATTGATGGATTTTATTTTCTTACAGTAGAAGAACTGACTTTTCTTATGTTGAAATTGAAACTTACTAGCTTTGCATTTCCAGAACTAACAACTGCAAGTACAAAACATAGACATATTATCTGTGTAGCTAGAAGTGCCCTGAAGACATGTTCTCACAATTACTTTGGGACATCTTCTGTTTTCATGCAAGCATTTTGTGTGTACACCTCCCCGGGTAAGTTGTTCTTCAGAGTGCAGACTAGATAGTGTTTTAACATTTCTCAGTCCTGCATGCTTTGATTGATCAACTTACATGGGCAGCACTTGGGAATTGCACTGCGTTCATGTGCCTCTTTGATGTGATTTGATCTTGTGTGGTGGCAGCTTAACTCTTGTCTTCCCTTTATCCCCAGTAGAGCTATTATTCAGTACCAAAATTGCCAACATTTCTTTGTATGCAGTTAAAATACATTAATGAAAATCTTCCTTTTGAGAAAAAGTCCATGTTAGTTCAAACCTGGCATCTGCTACATTTAAGGAAGTGGGAAGCAGATTTTTTTACAGATTTCTTAGGAAAACTTAGAATTTCAAAATCATATGTTGTGCAATTCTAAACAACATTGGAAAAAATCGAGATGTTGCAGTTTGGTCAACTGCCCGTTGACATTTGCTTTGCTGTAGTTGAGGAATATAGTCTGTGTGCAGAAATAACAATAATGTTGAGGATATCCCTAAGAGTGTGATTTTTATCAAAACACTAGAAACATTCACAGCAAACTATTCTGACAGTTCACTGTCTGCGTAGTGTTGTGCAGTATCTGAGTAAAAGTGCTGCACACAGAGAATTTGCGGACACTCAGCAGAGCAGCAGTCCAGCCAGCCGTCCGCAGATCTCTATTCCATGCTTACAGGATTATGAGGTATTTTTCCACAAAAGAAAAGGAATTACTTTATAAATTGTTTAGCTGGTTTTCCATATTTTCTGCTTGAAGAAGTAGGAAAATGTAAGCTTTTAGCAATTGAGTTAATGTTAAAATATTGGAAAAGTTTTAAGTAGGTTGTTTTGAAAAAAAAAGAGAAAAAAAGGTCTTTCTTGTTAATAAAACTGTTTCACTATTTAATGAAATTTATATTGGCTTTAACTTAAGAGCATCTTGTGCATCTTCTCTTTTAGGAAGAAAGTAGTTTATAAAAAGCCAAACTGTAGCTGTTTTGAATTTAAGTAATTTTGTAGAGTTCAGTGGAACCCTGTTGATTTATTCTATTATCTTTTCTTATGCCGGTAGGAGTCAGAGGGCTTACCACTGTGGTAACCACTATGTAACTGCACAGAGTGTGAGCTTTGTGGAGGGAGGAGGCACGAGGAGGCCAGAGAGACCTCATTGCCTGCAGCTCGAGCTCTAATTGCAGCCTGACTAGCAGTAGGTCACTTACTAAAGAGCCAACTTGGTATTACTAGCATGGAGTTCTTTCACATTACAACTCAAAACAGAAGCAACATTAACAGCCTTAGTGATTTTTTTTTTTAGCCCAAGTAGTGGATGAGAGATAATAGTTTTCTTTATCTTGAAGACATGTAGCCATATTGCTTCCTGTCTGTACACGTATATGCAGAGGATAAAGCAAAAGGTAGCAAACGATTTTTGCTTTAAATCCTTATAAATAAAGCATGGATGTGTGATTAATATTTTGTTTCCAGCACTTCTCACTTGAATAGCTGATAATAAGCAGAGTATATATCAGCTTGGCTTTTCCATTATTGTTAAGCATCATTATAGTGTTTACTAATTTACATAACAGTATTGAGAAGTTTGGGAATAATGATCATATTTGTTTACTTATTTTCATTGTTGAGATCATTATGTGATGATAATGAAGAATAATTGTCAGTGAGTTTAGTTTTCAAACTCGTCCAAAATCCATTAGTGGAACCAGCTTGCTTGCTTTTTTTTTTTTTCACAGCAGGTTTAAAAATGCACAGCTGCCCAGGTTTACCTTCCCATTTCATTTCTGTTTGGCGCATGTAGGCCTCATTTAACAGACCAAGAGACCAAACATCCTAACTGCTGCACACAAGTGACATGCTATAGATCCCCATAGCAGTGTCCTTGTCTGGTGTAATTAGCTATACTTGACATGGCATTGAAGACTGTATGGCTCAAACAACACTCCCTAGCAAACTACATCTGAAACAGCAGTATCAGTGATTAACTGAGTGCAATTGTGAAGCAGACTGAACTGGCCTTAGTATGTAGAATAAATACATTTCTGTAGACAAAGCAGCCAAAATAGGTAACCTCCGAGCCTGCTTGCTGTGGGGTTGAATTTATACCTGCCACTAGGAGATAAATCCAGAGGTGTTTACTAAACAGGACAGAATAACTCACATTTGCGGGATGAGTAGAGAATTTGATGGCTTGTATTTAAAAAGACTTACTATGGTTTAATAAAGTTAAATTATACGGGAGCTTGGTAAGTAAATACTGCATACTAGGGGCTTCAGTTTTTTTTTTCTATGTAAAACTGTGGGAGGGAGAAGCTGTCCTTTCCTTTTAGAATTAACTGCTATCATAGAAAGCCACTATAACAACTAGTGTTGAAAGGCTTTCTGTATATAAGCCACCTCCAAAACAGGTTAAATCTCAGTTTTCAGGTCCTTTAAGTCCTACCTTATTTTTACCGCTCAACAAAACAGAGACAAAATCAGCTTTAAAACCACAGACCTAATGCTCTGCACTTCACACGCACATACTCTGTCAGAATAAAAACATTTTTCAGACCAAAATAATAAAGGTTGTTTTCTTTCTCATGTCTTCTGTGCTGTTATGAATCATCTGTAATGTGACATCTTATAACAGTACTAAAAAATAAAATGGATACACCAAATGTTGTATTTAATAAATATGCTTAGAAAATCTAGATTATGTTTGCATCTACATGTGTGACTTTAATTTAATTCATTATACTGGAACCATTGTGGTGTTGCAATTGAGGTGTTTTCAGTTTTCAAAAAAATAAAAATGAAAAATTAGCTTATTTATGAATTACTCACTTATAAACCCCTGTCTGTCAATGTTGTTGGGTGTGTATTTTTATGTAACTGTGCAAAGAAGCGGGGACAGAAGGACATGGACAGGAGGACATGAATGCTCAGCGTTTGAGAGAAACATGATGAGTGGGTTTGGTACTACGGAGATGTTTATCTGTTGCTGAAGTTAGATAATATGATGTACGTTCATGCTTTTCCCCATATTCACATTTTGTCTGCTACAAATACTATGTGTAGAATCTCCTTATTTCTCATTTAAAAAACATTCTGTTTTAAAGAAGATGGTAGCATATATTTATACATATGCCTGTATGAGTATAACATTGAGTGTTTTATTAGTGTCTTGCAGAAGAGTAAAGTGAATTACTCTGAAAGCTGAAACAAACAGGGACCTTCTAAAAATTGGCTGTTCTGTAAAGATTAGAGAATATATTGGAAACCCCAGGGATAAGTCAAAGTGGCCTTTATGACACACTGTTAGCTGCTGGAAGTATAGACTTCAGTTTAGATTTCACTATATTATATAATTTATGATTCAAATATTAATTCTGAGCTAGTGTTATAGGAATCATTAGAGAAAGTAAGAACTCAATGTAATTCCAGTAATTTAAAACACAGTGGAAGTAGAAATAAATAGCCAAATCACTTGCTATATCATCAAAACTATCTGAATATTTTTTTATTTATGTCATTTATTGTCACCAGCACAAAGACAGCAGAATTGGCAATCAATGTTGCATCTCCGCTTTGATGACTTGATTCTCAGAGGGAGGTAGAAGGGCTGCTTCAAGGGTTTAAATCGAAAATGTATGTCCTCAGAGTTCTGCCAGCCACTGAAAAGCCACCTAGAAAAACATAGGTAGTTATTTTCAGCATGAAAATCTCTTGGTCATGAAAAGGCCCTTTTCCAGGCCTGTGTAGAAATATTCAATACTTGATAAGCAAGTATCTTGGTATCTATCCTATCTCTAATCTTATGGCTTAATGGCTTATATCTATGGCTTATATCTAAGCTCCAAAGAGGGTTTAGATATAAATTAGGTATTTCTACAGTTACCTTGCATCTTGGGCTAAATCCATTTGGAAGGCTCATGAGAGAATATGATTCTCTATCTTTCAACTTCCAAATAAGTGCCCTAATCAGCAAGTCAGGAGATTTTACAAGGTGTTAGTTACATGTAACAAAACACCAAATATGATCATTACTCAATATTAAATAATTATTGATGTATTTTAATCTTCCTAGTATCTTGAAAATTTCCAACATAGTCTTAGTTTTAGTTTGCTTAATAAAATATTTGCTGCACCTCAAAGACATAAAAGAACTGACAATTTTCTCCGTTTTACTTTCTTTCAGGAATTAAGTTGGGAAGCTGCAGAGCATTAAAGTGATGTGTTTAATGTGTGGTGGCATCCTATGTGCAGGACATTTTATCTGAAACTTTTCAGTAGCCCCAAAATTCTTGACTTCCAAGGTGAAAGGGGTAGATTCTTGGATACTCCTGTGCCTAGAAAATAACCAAAAATGAAGGAGGACAATTGTTTACATGCCGCTCTTATCTGCCTGGGCATGCTGTGTTACAGCCATGCCATAACTACAGAAAAACTGAACCACGCAAGGCCATCGCTTCATGGTCACCATGAAAAAGGAAAAGAAGGACAAGTTCTGCATCGTTCAAAAAGAGGCTGGGTGTGGAACCAGTTCTTTGTTATAGAGGAATATACAGGACCAGATCCTGTACTAGTAGGAAGGGTAAGGAGGAATTTCATTCATTGATTAATAATTATTAATCTATATTATTATTTTGTGAGTTGCTTTTTTTCTTGCCATTTTCTGTTGTATTAGCTGCTTCTTCAGCAGCTAATTATTCACCTAGAATTAATCATTTCATTGTAGCTTAATTAAGGTGCTAAGCATTGACCGTTGACATCAGCAGTGTTTGAATGAAGGTGTACAAGCTGTTACTTAACACAACAGCAAGAACCACAATAACCGCTTGCACAAAAATATGTCTCAAGAATATCTGGTATCATTCTTTGGTCTTTAAAAAGTAATTAAAAATGTAATGGCTAACTCAGCAGCTCTGTAAAAGTATACTGCTCAATAAGTGTCTCTTCATCTTTTCATTTTCAAGTCAACAGTAAAATTAGATATATGAGGAGTATGTATAGAGGGAGACACATATCTGTGTGCACAAGACACACATCGTGGACTGATTTTTTTTATTCCCTTACTAACACTAACAGAATATAAGTACATAAATAGAACAGTATATTTGCCAGTTTATAAATGATCAGCAGATCTGCGTTGCCTTAACTCCTGCACAAAAGAGTGGAGAACAGGATCAATGACGGCAAATCCCATTCTGGATATTCTGGTTTAAAATATAATTAGTATAGTATGATTTGTAGATGTCAATGTAAAATCAATAAATCTGTAATTTGGCTCAATGTTTCCCTTATTTATCAAACTGAAGTGTGTATTTGTTGTGAAAGTAAAAATGTTTACTTAGCATTTGTTACTTCTTTTATATTAAAGTGACTTTAATTAAAAACTCATCGGCAATTACTGATTGGCTCATTCGTTACATCCCATCTGTTGCTTAACAGCTTTTTACATGCAGCCTAGTAAATATGATTAGCATGAAGTGTACAAAATCTTTGTAAAAATGACTCTTCCTTCCAACTTCATTTGAGTTAAGAACCTGTTATAACTGTCTTCTCATGTATTCTCTTCCTTAAATCTAAAAGCTCAGACCTCAGTAGCACCCTACATGTGGCAGCGTGGAAGTCTGTGCAGACAGCTTCTCTGAATGCAGGGCAGATGTGCTCACAGCACGTGCCCAAGTATGGATTATTGAGATTTCTGAAAACTGTGAAATGATAGTAATTGCATGAACTTTTTTGTTTCACAAACACATATGTGAAATGTATACCATCTTGTTAAGGTATGTCTGGTCCTTGTTTTCCAGCTTCATTCAGATATTGATTCTGGAGATGGAAACATTAAATACATTCTCTCAGGTGAAGGAGCAGGAATCATTTTTGTTATTGATGACAAATCAGGGAACATCCATGCAACAAAGACACTGGACCGGGAGGAGAGAGCTCAATACACTCTCACGGCACAAGCTGTAGACAGGAACACTAACAGACCTTTGGAACCACCTTCTGAATTTATTGTTAAAGTTCAAGATATAAATGACAACCCACCTGAGTTTCTTCATGAAAACTACCATGCCAATGTGCCAGAGAGATCAAATGTAGGTAAGTACTCATAAATGCACTTCAGTTCCTGGTGTTATGGAAGATGTTGCATTGTCAGTATGTCTTGGCTTTATTTAATTCTTATCGCCTAGAATTTTGAGAAGTAAAATTTACTTCATGCTCTGCCAGTGACTCAGATAATTTATCTAATTTGCTGACCAAATCAAACCCTGCACAGCTACTAACTGTCATGGTTGAAGTGTCTCTAGATGGTTCCTAAAACAGGGCTATTTCCTCCTACCCTGGAATTTATGGAGTGTGCCTCCTCTAGGGTGAACATCAAGACCATTCCTTTGGCAGAGTTGTGTAATAAACCTAAGTTACTGCCACACTATCTATTCCACTTTCATCTCCTGTTTGAGCTTGTGTCTATGAGAGATTTCTACAGGAATGATTTCTCTGAAACTTACTCAGGGAAATGTAAAAAGAAAACTCTGTTGTTTGGCTGTCTAATGACAAAAGCAATATAAAGCTTAAACTACTGAGGAAAAAACCCGGAATGACTGCTGTCTTTTATATCTTTTCTGTTTAGAACATTAATCCACATCACAGCTGGTGACAAATCTTTTTTTATCATATGAGTTTATTTTGTTGTATATAAATTGCCATGTAATTTTTTTCTTTTACCAAACCTGAAAATAAAAAAGTTAAGAAATAGTTATGCTATGTGACTGAAAGTGTCTCTGCACGGTTCTTACAGGCATGTTTGCTTCTAACTGTATTCTTTCTGTGTTTGCTTTCCATTTTTAGGTACATCAGTTATTCAGGTGACAGCTTCAGATGCTGATGATCCTACCTATGGGAACAGTGCCAAATTGGTTTACAGTATTCTTGAAGGTCAGCCGTACTTTTCGGTGGAAGCTCAAACAGGTATTATTGAGCAGTTTATTTGAGTAGGACCTCATAACTGGAATACATTAAAATGAGGAACTAGATATATTGACTGCAGTGGTACAGTTGGGTGTGTCTAGTGTTGTGTTTGAGCAAAGCTTCATTCGTCCTCTCTTGATTCTAGCTAAGCTCTTTTGCAGGTTGGTCCCCTGGTAGAGCTTTTGGGTACACTACACTAGAAACATTTGTTCTGTGGTATGATAGGGTATGAAAGAAATGGTAGTTTTTGTGCTGAACTGGGAGTCTTCAAGGTTGTTCTGTGTTCAGATGTGTTGAATATTTGGGCTACTTTCCTTGAATAGCACAATGCACTGTGTAGGAAAAACAGAATCTGCACTATCGCTGCAAATATTGCTGTATTTTAATGCAAGCTCAAAATGCAGTATCCAGTATTTCATGATGTGAACCTGTGAAAATTTGTATGTGCCATATTTTCTTTATGTTCATAGGAATTATCCGTACTGCCCTTCCGAATATGGACAGAGAAGCGAAGGAAGAGTATCATGTTGTAATACAGGCAAAAGACATGGGAGGACACATGGGAGGCCTCTCAGGGACAACCAAAGTGACAATTACACTTACAGATGTGAATGACAACCCACCAAAGTTTCCACAGAGTAAGTAACATCAAAATCTTGACTCACATTTACTATTAGTACGCATATTTGTATAGTATCAGCTATATTCAAAACTTCAAAAAGCAGTAACTGACAGATTATCACAGCACACATAAATAGATAAATATTGTCTACATATTTTTGCTAGTAACACATAGAGCTTTAGTAGCCAACTTATTTGCTTTGTGTTGCAAAGTGAGACATTTTTAAAATTATTCCTAACGCTACACTTAATTTTGGAAACTACTGGACGATGCTATATTAGAATTATACATATGATATGATCAGGGAGACATAGTCTGGGCTTCTCTGTTAATGGAGAAAGAAACCCCCTTTCTTGAGAGTTCTCTGTGTGTTAAACGAAATTGGTCAAAAATACCAGAAAATGTAACTGGCCTGAAGCAGTGCTGGGATAAGCTGGTTTACTTCCTTTCCCATTTTCATAATTATAGTGTGGATGTAAAAGACAATTTAAAAAAGCAAGCTGTGTTTACTAGCCTGCTCAGACCACAAGAGCTTTAAGAAATTTAGGAAGCTAAAACAAAAATCCCCTCAGGTACTGTGTAGGAGTTACAGTATGCAGTAGTCACATAGCGTGTATGCAGCAGAAAGCTCTTCAGTTAGATTTGCAGTGTTTGAAAGAAGTCTTCAAGTGGCGTCATGTCATGCCTCTAAGTTCATAGCTATTCGCAAGCATAGTTATGATAGTTATTTTCAATGAACAAATCCCCACTTTGTTTTTTGATTAAGATGGACAAAGGAAAGGAGAATCTACTTTATGTTCTTACAGCTGTATTTCTCAAGGCTTGAAGTCTCTTGCTTTTCTTGGCCCTTGATGAAAGTGTTGCACAATCTATTAACAGCTCCTGATTATGCCCTTTCAGGTCTTTGACAGACCTTCAAGTGAGTGAGCACCATTTTTTTATTTCACCTAGCCTTTCATTTAAAGTGTTACGCTTCATCCTTTACTTCTAGAAATTCAGTGAATGGTGAATGTCCATAAGGATAGAAGTTAAGACTGGATACTCCTCAATACTTATAGTTACCATGGCAATACAAAACAAATTTTATATAATTACATTTTCAAATTGATGGTTGAAGTGTTGTTGTGGTTTAACCCCAGCTGGCAACTAAGAACCATACAGTTGCTCACTCAGTCCCCTCAGTGGGATGAGAGTGAAAATTGGAAGGGCAGAAGTGTGAAAACTTGTAGGTTGAGATAAAGACAGTTTAATAGGTAAAGCAAAAGCCTTGCATGCAAGCAAATCAAAACAAGGAGTTCATTCACTACTTCCCATCGGCAGGCAGGTGTTCAGCCATCTTCAAGAAAGCAGGGCTCCACCATGTGAAATGGTTACTTGGGAAGACAAATGCCATCATTCTAAACGGGTCTCCCTACTTCCTCCTCCTTCCTCCAGCTTTATAAGCTGAGCATGATGCCATATTTTTCGGAATATCACTTTGGTCAGTTGAGGCCAGCACTGTCCCCTCCCAGTTTCTTGTGCACTCCCAGTCTACTCACTGCTGGGGTGGTGTGAGAAGCAGAAAAGGCCTTGACTCTGTGTAAGCACTGTGCAGTAATAACTAAAGCATCCCTGTGTTTTCAACACAGTTTTAGCACAAATCCAGAACATAGCCCCAATACTAGCTGCTCTGAAGAAAATTAACTCTATCCCAGCCAAAATCAGCACACGTGTATTGCTGGTGGCCAAATAGTCTTTTTATATAGCTGTGCTATTTATTTCTCACATATAAAATTAATCAGGGCTGGCATTAACAGATTCAGTCTTCACAGCTGGGTGGAATTACATTAATGGAGCCACACATCTGTTCTGCATCTCATCTCTGCATGGGTTTTTCATTTGGAGTGCAGTGTATGCACCATCCTAGCCCACCCTGTTTCTCCTCTGAGCAGCCATTATGACACTGATATGTCCTGAACACGGCCATCTCTCTAACAGCTCTTCTTACATTGTCACAGCTTCCTGCACACTCACGCAAGATCTTAAATGGCAGTCAGTCTCTAAATGTAAAAGTCTATGCCAGCATTTTCTACCATTTTAACAGGAAAGTATTACCTCCTAAAAATGTCAGACTTTACATGTCTCACAAACATGCCTTTTCACTCCAAATCGTAACCTGGTACCTGGTATTTTGTTGAGTAACTTCATCAAATGATGGCTTTTTGTCTACAAATTCAAGCCACTTTACTGAGTGTTTTGGGAGAATATATAAAATTATCAGAAATGCTGAATAGCAGTTACTCTACGTAATCATTCACCCCCAACTTAAAGCCTTATTTTGGAATGTTTTGTAACTCAAAATCAGGATTTGGTGTTTTTATATAAATATCCAAGATCGATTTTTTAATCCTTCTTTTCCTTTTATTTTTTTTCCCCATTGTTCAAACTCTGAATGAGTTATATACTTAAGTTTTGGGTTCCTTGTGGCTGGAGTTTATGACCTATTTCAGTGACATGTGCCAATTTTTTTTATGGGTAGTGAGCAAAGTCCCTTCCTGGTGTAAGTCTCCTAGGGTGCTCTTGTAGCAACAAGTGGGAATTATTGAGGGGGATTAGATTAGATTATATTAGATTATTAGATTATTTTATTTTCTCATGCTCCTTCCCACTTCCCCAATTTATTAATGCTGATGAAGTTGCAGAAATGCTGACATAGATTTGTACATTTAGGATCAGGTTATGTTATCTGAACTCTGGAGTGGGTTGAGGATGTCCTGGAATCAATGCTGCCTAAAGGACAACTTGTTGGTGAGAGCCTTATCCAGGAACAATATTGCTCTCCTTTGATGTCTCTGAATACACAAGGGAAAACCCGTATGGCAGCACATCTGTGGGATGTTTGGGGATGGTTTCCTGAGGGAAAGCCATATTTTGTTTGGTATGGAATCCCATACAAATTTGTATGTATTCTCTGTTGTGTTAAATTTTAATGATCATTACTGCTATATGTTCACGCTCCAAACTAAAGCAATAGATAGCAGCAGATTTATTATTTAACCAGCACAGTAGAGAGGTCTTATCCAATTCATTGTATTTAATTTATGGCTCCTGAATGAATGGGCAGAAACGCTTCTGGATTCTACAGAGTTGAAGGTCATACCATGAGCCACATGAAAGAGGATTTTCCTTCCATTTTTGTAACAACATTTTTGATATGAATGATAACCTTGATGTCACAACAATTTCTGCATTCTGGATGATTGGTTGTCTTTTTAACCCCCACCTTGAACAGAGAGACACACAAATGTGTAAAACATCTGTGAGGAGGTAATTTTACATAGCTTAGGAATGTGTTTTAAGATTTCACAGATGACAGAGCTCTTTATAACATAACATAACATCACAGGATTTGAAAATCTAAAAAATTACTGTGTTTATTTGGAAGTTAAGAGTTAAATAAATAAATATACATCTGAAGAGAAGACTGCATACTTAAGGCAAACTTTTTTCTTCCACCAGGTGTGTACCAGATGTCAGTGTCGGAAGCAGCTGTCCCGGGAGAGGAAGTAGGAAGAGTGAAGGCCAAAGATCCAGATATTGGGGAAAATGGCTTAGTATCTTACAGCATCATTGATGGAGATGGCATGGATATGTTTGAAATTACAACAGATTATGAGACTCAGGAAGGTGTTGTAAAGCTTAAGAAGGTGAGTAACACCTACTAATGTCTAGTATTCTTTGTTGCTGACAGAGTATTTGGTAATAATGGATTACTTCCTATACTAAAATATCAGTATAATACAATTTCACTTAATTTGTTTCTAAAACTGTAATTAACTCTTAATATTCCATTTCCCCATTAGCTGAATTGGAATGGAAGAAAATAACCAAGAAGAGTTACATTAATACTGTACAATGGATTAATTGCACAAACTAAATGAATTCATAATAAAAAGTCACGGTAAAATACAATGCCATCAGCTTCATTGTTAATGAAGTTTTGCCTAGTGCTGATAAGTAGCAGACATCCGCTGTTGCTTTATGTTCAGTCTGGACAGCCTCATGCCCTATAGTTTTAATCCTTCAGCTGTGCATTGTCCACAATATTGTTCTGAAGGAGTCACAGGCTATGCGAAAAGCAGCAAAATTACTGAGGTGATTTCATATACAGTCCATCAGTGTGAACTTTAGAAGTGTTATTAAATGGATTTTAAATTACAAATTATAAATCATAAATCTTCATTTTTAAAGAATTATTATTTTGCCCTTTGTATCTTTATAGCTATTATTCTTACTTGGAGATAATCAAAACTCAAAGAAGGCCTGGGCAACTTAACTTCAAAGTTGCCCCTGAATATCGGGGCAATATCTCAGGAAGTGACACAGAGGTCTCCTCTGGTCAAAACTATGCTGTGGTTCAATTACTGTATCTGTTCTAGAAGTGGGAGTGTATTTTTTGTGTATTTTAAAAAGTCAGTGAACTGTCACATCATTCAATCTATGGTGTTAGCATCCTTTGTGATTTGTGGTCGGTACCTGCTTCTCAGTTGTTTAGAGGCATGACCACTGTGAGGCTGGCAATACTGCAACACTGCAGCCATTTCATGTCAATGCCAATACAGATATGCTGTGACTCTGATCAGGATCCAAACACAACTTACCTCATGGGGCGTTATTTCATGTCCACTTTGTAAAGCGCAGTGAGATCTATGGATGGAAAGAACTACAGAAACTAAAACATTGCAAACCAACTTCATATTTTCCCTAGTACTTAGATAATTTAACTTCTCTTTGTCTTATCTCATGGTGCTCCCAGCAGTAATTCAAGCCACATCCATATCTCTAAAGGAATGCCTTCCAGCTTGGGATAGACCAAGCCCAGTATTTTGGGGGAACCCCTTTCCTATCCATCGCTCTTTTGTGGTACCTGGAAGGCTGCATGAAGAAAAGGTTAATTTTCACAGTAAAGATGATTTCCTGAGTGATACAGCAAGCAAAGAGCAAGATGAGTATTCTGTCATGGTATTTTGAGTGCCTTTCTATGCTGCTCCATACATAGAATGTAGCTCCTTCCATTTGAGTCTTTACGTTTTAATTAAACATATTTCAGTCCAAGCTTGTGACAGATGCTCACATTTGTTTTATGTCACTGAATACTAAGGGACTGCTTACTGCTTTTACACTCTAGTTTCCGTAACTGTGGAATGCACTGTCTTCTTGTTTCTCGCAGGTCCTAGATTTTGAAACCAAAAAGGCCTACAGTCTGAAGGTAGAGGCAGCCAATGTACATATTGATCCTAAGTTCATCAGCAATGGGCCATTCAAGGACACAGTAACGGTGAAGATATCCGTCGAAGATGCTGATGAGCCACCTGTATTTTTAAAGCCAAGTTATATTTTTGAAGTACAAGAAAATGCAGCATCTGGTACTGTGGTTGGAAAAGTACATGCCAAAGACCCTGATGCTGCAAGCAGTGCTATAAGGTATGCTTCATTGGAGCAGGCTGTTTCTAAGCATTAGCTTTTAGAATTGCTATGCAAGTTATTAAGATAGTGTGATAGATCTAGCACAGTAATATTCTAAATACATCTAGGATACTAATAACTTTAACCATACAGCATTGGGTTTTTTGTCTTGTTCCATGAACTACTAGTTTCTCAAAGCCTGTATCACTAAGAAAGCATACCATAGCTATATCTACCTAAAATATACTTAAGGACACCTGTGTTAGGCCCTAATCTAAATTATGTTCTCTATAAAATATCCTATTCTGTTATCACAGCATGTTTTTACTCAAAATACAGAAATCTATGCAATAGATTAGAGATCATGTTGGCTAATTACTAAGCATCAATTCCTAATGACAAGCATGTACACAGCTACTTTCTGCAGTTACATTGGGTAGTCTTTGTTTATTTTTCTTTGTCATGTTCTTGGTGTAATAATTTATTATTGGTGTAAATTATGAAACTCTGTTTTGTGGATATAGTTAACTTTGCAAAGAACTGCAAGGTAAAGATATGAAGCCCAGAGCTGTACAAAGCTGTACAAATGTGTAGATAACGGATAATATGTAATAATTTGCTATGGTAAATTAACGTTCTGAGTAACCCAAAGATCAGAAAACTTAAAAGATCTTCATGATTAATATGAAACAGAATAAAATATAAATATCTCACTAGATATTTTTATCATGTTTTCTAAGAGAAGAAAATAAAAGACTATTTTGAGACTTTAACATGAAGACTTCAAAGAACAACAATTTTCACTTACTACAAACATTTTGATGTAATTTTTCTAAATGTAGAAGCCAACTTGGTGAATGTCCTTTTAAAAGAACCTCGTATCATCTCTTTGACAGTTATATTAAGGGTAACAATAAGTGTACTACTTATGATTATTCAAAAATAATAACAATACAGAACAAATTTGAATGCATGAAAATAAGCCCTCCTTTAATTATTGACTTTTGATTTTCTTTAGATATTCAATTGATCGTCACACTGACCTTGAAAGATATTTTATTATTAACGCAGAAGATGGCAATATCAAGACAATGAAAGCCTTGGATAGGGAAGAAATTGCTTGGCATAATATCTCTGTCTTTGCAGTTGAAGTCCGTAAGTATTTCACTGAGGTGTTTTATAAACAATGGTATAAATTCTGTAGTCTTCTAGTTGTGTCAATTTGATAAGCTGCAATAAATCCTAATAGAAATACTTTATCCTATTTCATTCTTACCTGGCTACAGCTGAGATTCTGTTTGTTTTGCGGGGCTTTTCTGCTTCTGTTTCATTTTGGTTTTGCTTACTCCCGTAGACAAACAACACCAGGAAGCCAAAGTTCCAGTTGCAATTAAGGTCATTGATGTCAATGACAACGCTCCAAAATTTGCAGCAGCCTATGAAGCGTTTGTCTGTGAGAATGCTCGAAGTAATCAGGTATGCCTGTGCCCAACAGCTTCCCAGTGCATGAATTTCTTTTTTCAGGGTGTTAGTCCAGTTTTTTTATTGGCAGCTCAAATGAGTGGTAGTAAACTAACATTTATTTTGACATTCTGGCCAAAAGGCCTAAAGCACACACAAAGGCACTTTCCTGTGTTTTTATTATGAATTGCTATCAATACTTAGCATCTTATGAGAAGAATCACAGTACAGTGCTTGGAGAGTTTAGCCTGCAGATTTATCCCTGAACTATCTGTGAGGAAGAGGGGTTAGTATCATATAGAAATACTGCTTTACGCATTATCTGCATATGTTGAGTGTAACATTTTGGAAAGGACATTGTGCTAACTCCCTCTGAGCTGCTGAATATTCTGCATAATATTTTTTTAGTCTACTAAGTTACCATTAGCACGTACTTTTATATAAGAACACATATAGAGCTGTGTAGTCTTCCATCTATAATTCTGTGTTGGTTAAATGTAATAGCAAACGAAGATTGCCTGTTCTAGTTTTGAGTCTGCTCTGTGTTTGCATAGATTTGTTGAGATATTTGGGGGATTTCTGTGACTTCAAACTTCTTTGTATTCAAGGGGTTTCTCAGAATACTGTCTATACGTGATATAACCAGAGAAGGAGCTCTTTATTTACAGAGTACTTCTATTTTACAGCAATTTATTACAATTAGTGCTGATGACAAGGATGACTCGGCCAATGGACCAAGATTTATCTTCAGTTTACCACCTGAAATTATTCATAATCCAAATTTTACACTCAGAGACAACAGAGGTTTGTGTGAAGAGTCCTTTTATACTAGTGTCCAAAGAAATTACAAAGGAAAACTAATGCCCAACATAATGTCATGCAGCAGTATGATCATTAACTTTGACAGAGTGACTGTTTTTTCCAGAGATTGAGGGGAGGAAGGCAGAAAAAATAGAGCTGAAATACAGTAATGTTCTTGGAATAATGTAATGTTTGTTGACTCACTTTCATTTTCTTGAATACATATTTTAAATTACGCAATAATGCCCTACATGAAAGCTCCACTGCCATTTTATCTCTCAGGAAGAGGGTAAAAAACACTGACAAAAACATTCACTAAATGTAATTGGCAGATCTTGATTTAGAGAAAACTTACTTGCTAAGCTAAAATTAGCTGAGGTAGGAAAGTTGTTAGGTTGCTTGTATTTGTTCACCTCTCTACCTGCTAGTTTTTTAAATTATGGATCACAAGAGATATAGACTAGATTCCTAATGGAGTAAAATCACTGCCACACTAAGCTTTTGTAGGAAACAGATATGTGGATTTCTGTTGTGAAACATACACAGCTTGAGTGTATTTCAGGATTTGGGTATCCTGATCCCTTTGCCGACTTTCTGTTCATGAGATATAGTATAGCCTTACTTTCAAATTAATGTTAAGATATAATAAATTTTTAGGGAAGAAAAAAACAGACACAGGTGTACGTCAAAACTTATTTTGATCATCTAACATAATGGCATCAATGAACCTAACTTGCCAGAGTTTGAGGAAGTTAGAAGGAGGTAAACATAAAAAAGGTAGATTCAGCCATTATAAATATTAATTCTATTTGTTTCATGATAATCAATATGATAGTGCTTAGTTCATTCAGTGTTTATTTGTTCGTTTCCTGTACAGGGAAAAAACTGCTTCAGCTTCTAAGAAATTGGTTTTAATTAACAAGCTTTCATGTTTGAAGGAAACTTGCCTGTTTTCTGAAATGTAGAACTCCATTGAACTGGTTTAAATAATGAATCCAAAGGATTTCTTCCAGATTGCGAGAAATGCAAAAGGCAACATAATCCAAATACATGATTTCAGTAACAACTTCTTTCTCTCAAGTGTTATGTTGTGGCATACTTTATATCTCTATCACATCTGAAGTGAGAGTAATTATCATCAGAGTACCCAAACAAAATTTATGTTATTCTTGAAGGATCAAAGCTATACTGTTGCCTAGTGCTTGACATTTGTACATACATAAGCAATTCATAAAGGATCCAGTGGAGAGGGGATATATTTATTCTCTTTAAAGTAGTAAAACACAATTTTTGAAAAATTGATGAATGTATTTTTAGAGAGAAGTAAATAAAAGTATATTCTTTGCTTGAGACCCTGAGGCCAAGTTTCTCTTTAAAAAATGTTTTATGGTCACTGTATCAAACAGAAAATTTATTATTTTTTATAATCTAACAGAGGAAGTATAGGTCAGAATTGAGATGCTCTGATACAGCTGCAGGCAAATGGTATTATGGTTCCTGAATCCAGCCAATTCCATTAATCCTTTATTTCTATATGGAGCAAATTCATTCTTTTTTATTTTTAATGACAAAGTTAACCCAGATAAAACATTTGGTACCGGGAATTATTACGTCAGTTCAATGTAATGACTGTACCCGACAATACTGCAAACGGTTATTTCAACAAGACAATATTTAATATTGAATCTTCCTGTACGATTTTGTATTTAGGAAATGAATAGTGTAATGTCATCCATCCATCCATCCTGTCTTTCCCACATTTTTGTACAATCCTCAGTGCGGTGATGTTGTTAATTGAACTAATTCTGTGTTTGTTTGTTTGTTTGTTTTTTAAATTAGTTAAGGTGTTTGTTTTTTTAAAATCAGTTAAAGTAGAGAGCAAAGTAAAAAAGTTAAAATTCTATATACTTCCATATAAAAACATTCTCAGAGAATTAGTGTCTTACCATCTACAAGTTAAGCAATTTGCATGATCATTTAAAGTTTCTTTTTTCAGTTGTAAATCTGAGTAGTCTATATACTATGCTACCCCTTTCAGAGGGATTTGCTAGTTTTAAAGAAAAATGGCTTTATTAACTGTGGAGAACAGCTAATGAAAACTCCAATTTTTGGATCTATTACAGAACTTTAAAGTGAATACAGTCCTATAATTATCATTTAATAGAGTTTCTTTCTACCAGCTTCTAAAAGTAATCACATATTGCAGTAATCTTAAAAACGTAATCACATTCTACATCCTATTAATAGCCTACTGTGTTACCAAGATTTTCAGCTGAGACTATCTTCCATAGAAAACATGAGATAATGGCTTATCACATGCTGGGATAAAACATTGAGTTACTTTTGCACTGTTTACTTACACTATACCACGTAAACAAACAGCACAGTGTTTGCCCAGGCTCTGTTCAATTTTACTCCCATTGAAGTCAGAGCTTCAAAAGAGCAGTAGAGGCTCATGACACTTCACAGCAGAGACAAAATATTTAGCAAATGGATTTCCTGCATGTAATCCTGGTCTGTCCTAAACAGCAATGCTGTTTCCTTGGGCTTGCTCACCTCGTGTGGAGTCTCAGTGCACAGCCGGCACTGCTGGAAGGGTTGCAGCCACCTTGTCTTACCTTGCCACACAAGGACGAAGTACATTACAGTGGCAAAGGTGAGGTGTAGTGATGTTCTCAAATACACAAGATAGTGCCTTACAATGACTGAAATTAAGTTTGTGAGGCCACTAAAAGCAGTGACTAAAATCCACTTTTTAAATAGAAACATGTCCTCAATTTCTGACCTTTTAATCAAGACATTTTGAAACATATGAACAATACAGTTACAGGATTTGCCATTGATTAATCACAGCAATTGCACTGCCTGATAATGATTTTAGATGATTGGACCCCTGAAACTGCTTAGGTTTCTTCCTCAGTCAGCACTCACCTTCTGATATAGGTGATTATGTTCACACAGCAGTCAGCTGCTTTAATCTAGAAGCCTCCTTACACAGTATATATGTTAACAAGCCCCCAAAAGCTAAGCTACATTTGTAGAGGAAAAATTGGAAAGCTATCAGTATGATCACCAGAGAAAAAGATGAAAATCAAAGGTCAGGAAGATCACCATAAAGTCATCATAAAGGTCACCATAAAGTAATGCCATTTTAACTTCTAATTGTGAAGATTTCATGGAGAGTATAGCTAATCTTCAGTTATAGCACTTTCAGATATTGGATATCTTAGGTAATAATAGCTGGAAAAATGAGAACCTGTGTTTTTTTTCTGGATGATGTTGAGATGGTTATTTTTTTCCCTCTGTCTGTGTTAACCCCCATTGTGTTTGTTAAGACTGCCAGTCAAGTAGCTCCAATATGTGTTAAGTAATAGTTTTAAGCTGGTATTGACATTTAACTTCTGCTTCTTGGCTTTAAAAAATGCCATTATACCTGGATTTTAGTTATACTCCTGGGACTTGAAAATAATGAAAAAGCAAGGATGAGAATATTAGCTAGGATTATATGTTATCTTTTATCTAGGTAAAAGAGGTTTTTTTCCTCTTATGGAGATTATGTTTCTTCTAAATGTGGGAAGTGAATATAAACAGAAAAAAAAACCTTTAAAATATTATCTTTCAGGGTTGATATATGGTAGTCCTTTTTAAACTTTGGCCAGGCATGTTGTTTGGATATTTTTTTTTTTAAATTATATTAAACTAGAAATCACTTCAAGTTAAACCAGATAAATCAACCATTGGACCAAATTCAGCCTTAGTGTAATGTAATTGACTGCAGAATTGGCCAGTCTGTATAAGAACTGAATAGTTAGTTTCCAGTTAGGAATATTGTTTAAGCTGCCAAAATCCAAGAATAATCGTAACGTAACGTAACGTAACGTAACGTAACGTAACGTAACTGCATATCCAACAGCTTAAATATACTAATATATGTTATTGCCTGTGTTTCCTTCCAGATTGCTTTTGCAGCTCTCGGTAGATGTAGCTCAGCCCAGTATTCATATTTTTTGCCACACGAATAACCTGGCCTATTGTGATCTTTCATTTAGTAGAGCAGATCTTTGTTCTCATATTGAGGAAATGAATTATTAAATGCGTTTTAGAAAACCCTGTGGAACGCTTTTATTCTGTATCAATATATGTTAGTTCAAATATTAGTTGATAGGTTAATAGATATTAGATGTTACATTTCTATTTATGCCAAATTGTTATGAGCCCCTTAAAGTCCTAAAATAAGACTCCTATCACATAGACACTGATATAACGTTAAAAAATTATGCTACAAAGCCTAACTGGGCAAATGTTTCATGTAAGCATTTAGGATGTTAGAAAGACTCCAAAAAGATAAAAAGGGTACCTCCCAAAACCACAGGTAATGAATAATCAGATCTTTATCAGCTTCTCTGTCCTTAGCAAATACGGCCATCATGTAAGGGAGAAGTTAACAAGCTGTTTTCTATCCAGATTCTGGTTTTGTGAGACTTCAGTATCAGAAAGGCCCCAGTCTGTCATACTGAGTTCACCACACTGGGCATCAGGTGTAGGTATGGGGAGATGAACTGATCTGGCCTGTAACAAACAGATCCTCTCTAGGACAGTCCTAAAAACCCTCCATCCTTTCTGGTGTGATCTGCAGAAGTTACTAGTGAGAAAGTCAGATCAGCAGGGCCCTCCTGCAGACATCCTTCTCATTCCATAAATTGACCTGTGTCCACTAAATTTGGGACTTTGTCCTACATTGAGGGTATTAACCACCTGCAAGGGTGGTTCATACAAGGCATATTCGCTAACTTTCATAGAAATAGCAGTGATTAGATCATTAAGAGAGGTTTTATGATTTGCATTATTAAATTCTGGAATTTAT
>NW_010188959.1:30314-51023 GCF_000695765.1 Mesitornis unicolor | reverse complement strand
GGAAAATGATTAATCTTCTGCAGCACCTCAGGGCAATAGTAAAATGGGTACTGTTAGAGGTGAATAGCCCTCCCTTAACAGATTTTAAAAAATGGGTTTTTTGTTGTTTCTAGTATATAGTGAAAAATAAAGAACATGGCAAAAGATAAAAGGTTGTGTGAAGTAAATCTTCATCCTAAACTAGTTTTTGAAGGTCTGAAAAATATGAATATGATATTTCACTTTATTTACTTCAGGATGTTTACAATTTTGTAAACTTTGGTTCAGTTTGAGAACTGAGAAACAAGGACCATAATAAAGAAATGCTGTTGGTGTTTCCTAGTCTTTGTCCGGTGTGGCTGGGAGCTGGAAGCAGTGGCCCTCTCATCCCGTGTTTCATGTCACACACTTCCTTTTCAAATGCTTTTGCACCTGGAAGGGTGAGGGACTGTCCAAAGTGACCTTCCGTGCAGAGACAGCAGCTTGGTTTCCATCCCCTGCACCAGGAGGCCCATGGCAGGCAACCGCTCACTGAGAACAACTGGAAACAGTGTTAGAGCAATACTTGTTCTTCCTCATACCCACATAATTCAAAATGTGCCCAGACACACTGTGCCTGTAGGATCAAGCTTTCTAAATTCTGGCTTTGGGAGTCTGGGTGAAAAACAGTGTCTGATAAAATATCACTTTAGTGTTTCTTACTGAACAGGTCAACATTAAGGATGAAGTATTATGCATTTCCCAGAAAGTTAGTGGGGTGCTAAAAGGAGGTAGTAACAGAGATTAGATTTTTTGTGTTCCTTATGTTCATCATCCTAAAATAATTAAAATGAAATGTGGTATTCTATGAATGAAAAATGATACTGTAGTTGCTATTGGGTCATTAGGAAGGCGATACATTGCACTGGTTTATTGTACAAATACTGCTAAAGCATCTTAAAATCCAGAGTCATTGTAGCAAGATATATTTCTGGATATTTACTAAGAGGATGACTTTGTGGAAAAATACTGATGACAATCTCTCTTCTTTAAACAGATAACACAGCAAGTGTTCTTGTTAGACGTGAAGGATTTAGTCGCCAAAAGCAGGATTTATACCTTCTTCCTATTGTAATAAGTGATGGTGGACTCCCCCCTATGAGCAGCACCAACACCCTCACCATTCGGGTCTGCGGCTGTGACAGCAATGGCTCCTTGCTCTCCTGTAATGCCGAAGCCTACATCCTCAATGCTGGATTAAGCACTGGAGCTTTAGTTGCCATTCTTGCTTGCATTGTGATTTTGTTAGGTAAAAAAGTTCTTTACTTACCACTCTTCTACACTTGTTTGTGTTAAAAAATTAATTTTGCCTTCTGCTCCAAAGATGGATAAATGAATCTTAATTTCTTAGCTTTTATTTTTATAGAAGGTACTAATCTGCCTGGCTGAAATGCAATATATGATAACTGCAATAGCAAACACCAATGAATTTGTCTAGGTGTGCTCAGAGAATGTCCTTTTCCAGCCTAGCATCAGTTGATCAGAGACACCGTTTAAAGGAGGTCATGACATAGAGTTCTAGGTTTTGTGATCTTCCTTAGATGACAGGTTCCTTATTGAGGTCAGCCTGGATTAATGGCTCCTGCCAGCTACTTCCCTCTAACGCCTCTTGTGTTGGAGACAAACAGATGGCTCAGAAGACCTGCTTTTAAGAAAGTATTGTAAAGTATTTCCTGATGATTTGAAAATATTTATATAAAATGTTTTCTTTTGCCTGTAGTAATTCATAGTCTTTGTTTTTTTATATATTTTAAAGTTATTTTATAGAAATTTGAAGTGAGAAGGAACACAACAACATAGGCATGAGTTTTGATATGTTGCTTAAGAAAAATTCCATTTTCTTTGAAATGAAATGTGGAATTAGAGTTCCAATTTGGGTGTACAGGAGAGAATAAAGATTCATCTTTGTTTTGTTGCCAATACAGATGTGATTGGGCTGCTCAAAGGCAGTGCAACCGTGCTCATGTGGCACTGGGGCCCACAAGTGCTTTTCTTGAGTTAGTCTTGGAGTAATGAGCAATTAGTAATAGCAAAGGCATTCAGCTCAACCAGAAAATCTTCAAATGAGTGTGTTCAATTCTGTGTACAAACATCAATGCTTTTACCTGGCCAGGTATGCTAAAAATGCAGATGTTAGCAAAAATTTATGGTGAACTGCAGCACAAAAGCTGAGTTTTCAGTGAATTTATTTATAAAGCAGCTACTGTTTGAGAGTGCAATCTAACTTGCTTTCTTTTTCCTGTAGTCATTGTAGTGTTGTTTGTAACACTGAAAAGACAGAAAAAAGAACCTCTGATTGTTTTTGAAGAAGAAGATGTCCGAGAGAACATTATTACTTATGATGATGAAGGTGGAGGAGAGGAAGATACTGAAGCTTTTGACATAGCTACTTTGCAGAACCCGGATGGCATCAATGGATTTATTCCTCGTAAAGACATAAAACCTGAGTATCAGTATATGCCACGACCGGGGCTTCGGCCGGCTCCTAATAGTGTTGATGTTGATGATTTCATCAACACAAGAATACAAGAGGCTGATAACGATCCAACTGCCCCTCCTTATGACTCTATTCAGATCTATGGCTATGAAGGGAGAGGCTCAGTGGCTGGTTCACTTAGCTCATTAGAGTCAGCAACAACAGATTCTGATTTGGACTACGACTATCTACAAAATTGGGGACCTCGATTTAAGAAACTTGCAGACTTGTATGGCTCCAAAGACACTTTCGATGATGATTCTTAACAATAAAGTTTAAGATTTGGCCTTAAGAACTGTGTCCGATGTTCTGAAGAATCCAGAAGAAATGCTAGCAGGTATTTTTTTAAAAATCAAGAAAAATCTCATTTAAACATTTAAGTTTGACAGAGAGGATTCCTTTGATAAAAAAGGACATAAAAGTGGTAAATACTGTGAAGTACCTTTTCCTACAAAAGGCAAATATGGAAGCTGGCAACTTCACTAGAGGAAAAAAACCCACTTAAGAAATACAAAATATTGAAATGGAGGAAAATGCTAAAAGAGAACCTACAAATAAGGGAAATCTTTTATGTATTATGAACATCTAAATCTTTCATGTCAAAGAAGCTTCCACAAATTAGAAAAGATAACAGTTCTGAGCTGTAATTTCGCCTTAAACTATGGACACTCTATATGGTAGTGCATTTTTAAACTTGAAATATATAATATTCAGCCAGCTTAAACCCATATGATGTATGTACAGTACAACGTACAATTATTATGTCTCTTGAGCATCAAACTTGTTACTGCTGATTCTTGTAAATCTTTTTGCTTATACTTTCATCTTGAACTAATATGTGCCAGATATAAAAACTCTGTCTTGTTGCAGTGGGAGGCGCCCTATTTCTATGTCATTTTTAATGTATCTATTTGTACAATTTTAAAATTCTTATTTTAGTATACATACAAATATCAGTATTCTGACATGTAAGAAATGTTACAGCATCACACTTATATTTTATGAACATTGTACTGTTGCTTTAATATGTGCTTCAATATAAGAAGCAGACTTTGAAATAAACTGATTCTTTTTTAATTCTTGTTCTGGTTATTAAACATATAAGGAAGAGCATAGTGTTTCTAATGTCCCATTTATAGTTCTGACTAATTTACTACAATTGTGACCTTTTAATAGCCTTATTTATTATGTGTTTGTAGTTGGTTTGTTGCCTTGTTAAGTGATTATTTAAAAATCAAGTACATTTTACAAATGTTTTTTAGACTTAAAAAAATGTAATGTCTGGTGAACACTTTGTACCCTCTCTATCTACAGCTTGTGGCTGCTCCCAGAACACAGTAATAATCTCCATATAATACTACTGTGTTTTCTGGATTAAATTAAGTGTAATACTTTTCAATATTTCCCATGTAATATGCATTTATCTTATATCTTAGAAATTCCAGAGGTTTCAGAAATGACTTTATAAGTGGACAGGAGTACTCTGTACTTACAATTTACTCCAGGCTTGTGAATTTCCATATCTGTGCTAAGCTTCTATGGGTTCTAGAGACTTAAATCTGACCCAATTTAGCTGTAAGTTCCCTAAAGACTGTTCTACCTGACAATTACCTTACCTGAGTAGTAATTAAGATTCTGGCACTTACTGTTTTTTTCTTTTGATTTTTTTTTCCGTTTACTGCAGTAAAATAGCATCGTCTACTGATAGGAAGATATTTTAATTTGTGATGACAGAAATACAGAGTGCTTTCAGAATGGTTCTTTGTAATGTATGTTTTTAATTGAAAAATGATCTATAACTTCTTTTATATTATTTCAGAATGAGCAAGGGATTGGAATATGTTCCATGCATCAACATTTTCCCCATCTGTGTACAGCTGTATTTCTGCAAAATTTAATATAGTTTGCTGTTAAGGGTCAGAGATCAGCAGCTGCAATATGGGAAGAGGCAATAAGTAGAAATGATATACATTTTTCTACTGTTCATTTTACAGACCCTGTCCTTCATTTGCAGTCAGGTACCAAAATGCTCAATCTGAGAGGAAATCTGATCTGTTTGTGTATTGCTTTTCTGAAGACCCCCATATATGTAGTTAGATTAAAATTTACTCGTTAAAATTATGAGTGATGTTTCAGCTCTATATTCATAACATATTCAGTTGTCCCATTATATCCCTATGTTTTATAAGGCAGAGTTTGCTAAATCAGCAGATTTGCTCTACAATGTTTATTGTAATATTTCACTTTATTATAGCTGTATGCATTCTATATAATTCTATATTAGTTCAAATTTCTTTAGTTGTTGATTTTTCTCTGTTTATAATCCAAAGAATATTTTGCTAGATTTGCACATTTCTCCATTATAAATTTAAATAAACATTAAAAAATGAAATGAGTACCAATTTACAAATTAACAAATGGAAATAAATTTTTTAAAAGTCATTTGTAGGACTCCATCCTCATTGATGCTATCTGGGTTTATTTCACTATTGAGCAAGTTTTAGATTTAATAACTGCATTTTCTACATTTTTATGTTTAATTTTTAGGAAGGACATTGTCAACTACATTTTTTAATAGTTTTAAATGCTTTGAGTTTTAGTCTCTATTGTTTGTAGCACTCTCGTAGATGCTTGGAAATAAATTTTCTTTCCCTGCTGGTTTTGTCCTTTTTCATTTGATTATTTTTCTCCTTCCCAGTGAATACACAATTACCATAGTGCTTTATTAAGTTAGTCTTGCTAATCTCTGCCAACATTATCTCTGAAATGCTGGGAATTATACTCATTATGTATCATCTGCAGCACCCCCAATGAACAGCGTGTTTTGGCACAACAACAGGACATTTATTTGTGTTAAACTTCACAGCAGTGGTCGTTGAAGTCTCAGGTTTATAATCTGAGATTGTAAAAACCAGCCCAGCACAGCAGCTGTGGGTTAGTCCCCAACTCAAATCAGAGAAGACTGCGATTGCAGTTTGTCACAGTGCTCCCAAGGATCTCGGCACCCTGGCACGGGTTTTACTTGCACGATTTACTTTAGCGTAGCATCTCGCATCCGGACTGAGCTCAGGGAAGGACTGAGCCTCACATCCATGGATGGCAACCGAAAGGTGAATTACAACTTCAGTGGGTTTGAAGACAAACCTTAATTAAAAGGAGGATCACCATGACTGAACCAGGTAAGGCAAGGGACAGTGACAGGTGCAGTTTTGGCCTCCTTTTTCCCCTCTTGTAAGACCTGCCTAAGACATCATTTGAGGGGAGTGAGAGGGACAACAAAACCCCTCCAAAAACCCTCAGTAACAGATGGTGTGACATATTTATTTTGTAAGCTGAGTACAGGTATGTGCTCCTGTTGGCAAAAGTACTCAGCTCCTTGTGTAGCTGCTTATCACCAGACCTTGCATCTGAGCAACATTGACATGCCTCCCATCTCATGTATATCCACGTGCTTTTGTACACAATTTCACCCATCACCAGCAAGAAGCAATTATGTATGCCAGGTCAGTGCTGGTTGCTAAGGGAACTCTCAGAACTTAAACTGATATGGAATGGGAGTGTTTGGGATTTTTTAGATTGCCTCTGTCACGTTCTTGCCATTATGTCAAGCAGTTTTTGATAAAGTGTCAAGAGGTACAAGCTTGCAGGCTTGCTACCAACATTTACGTGATCTTGTGTGAGATCATGCCTCAGAAACTGATACATCCACAGAGGAGAAAAGCTTCTAAATAATTTGCATGTTTTCTTGGCTCCATATTGTTGACTGACTGACAGACAAACTAAAATGGTGGATTTTACCATGGTGCTGATAAGCTTACAGAAAATAATGAAGGATGGGAGTTTGATTCAGGCTAACAAAGACCCAAAGTCTAGAATTCTTCTATGACTTCCCCATCCAGCAGAATTTTCAGAATTACACGTTTGTATTGAAAGGTTTCAGTAAACAAAAATCTAGGCAGACCCTGTGTGGGTTTCTACTTTGGTGACTGATGAAATACTGAACTACTGTAACCAAAGCTGAACAGTCAACAGCAGAGTCACATTCTATATTTAAAAAAAAAATAAAGGAGAGAAGAAAAAGGAATGACTTGTGAAAGGGAATGAGTAGTAAGTCTGTCAGAATTAGTTAGATGCAGGTCTCTGGAGCTTTACTACTGTTTTCATTAATTTGGGCTGAGACTGGGGATCAACCAGTTTGACTCAGGTCCATGCCTAGGCATGCTAGTGAAAAAGTTTTCCATTATTTAATGTCACTAATCTCAACATTTGATAAGGAAGGCTGTTTCAAATCCTTGAGTGACTGAGTGGGGCTGGCTACAAACACTCAAGTCACAAGAACAATTTTAACCAAATTCAATCTCTTCTCAACTGAGATTTAGTACTGGGTTGGCCAAAATTCAGTGCTTTTGGTGATCCTGCTCTAGAAGAGGGGTTGGACTAGATGATCTTCAGAGGTCCCTTCCAACCCCTACCATTCTGAGATTCTACGAAAATTGCAGGTTTTTTCCGGGTAAATGAAAGGTGAATTTTTCATGGGAACAATATTTTCCGTTGGGTTCAATTACCTTTTGCCATCTTGCAGGCAACTTCATGATTCTGCACTTAAAAGGTTCTTACCTTTTTTGGCAAAAAAAGGGTTCCAAGAACAATTTTATATTCTTGTCATCAGTGAATGTTTTACCATTCAAGGCATTTTGTAGGTCTGGCCAATGTGGTGGATGTGGTAACACATCCCACCTGAGCTGCAACAATTTTTGACAAGTGACCCAACGTGTATGTGGTCTGGTGTTACCATGGAGAAACACAACACCTTTGTGATTCACCAGTTCTGGACACTTTTGTTTGATGGCATCATTTAATTTATGCAGTTGACAACAGTACAGATCCCAGTTAATGGTTTGTTTCCTCAGAAGCAATGCAAAATGCACAGTATCTTTGAAATCCCACCAGACTGACAGCATAGCCTTCCTCTGGCAAATATCTGAAGTGCTTCGAGCTGGTTCACCACACTTGCTCCATGGTGGGTTTTTTTCGTTCCTTCTTGTTGTAGATGATCCATTTTTCATTGCCTGTTACCATACATTTAAAAAATTGATCGTTTTCTTCTTGTATGAAGAGAAAGAATTGCAGATGTCACCGCACGTAGTGAGATGAATTTCTTTGAGCTCATGTGTACCCAAATATCGAACTTCCAAATGCATCCAAGTTGTTTCAAATGCTTTTCAATGCTTGATTTCAATATGTTAAGATTATCAGCAAATTCTTGTATCATTGAATGCTGATTGGAGTGAATCAATGCCTTTATGTCATTAACAACTTTGATTGGTCTTCCTGAGCATGATGCATTTTTACCACCAAAATCTCCAGACCAAACTTTAGCAAACCAATTCTGACACTGCTGTAGTTTCAAGGCATCTTCACCATACACATCACATCATAACTTTTTATGAGCTTGTGCAGCATTTCCTTTCCATTTCCAAAGTAATATAGCAAAATATGACAAAAATGTTCATTTTCATTTTCCATTTTGAAATTGACGCTAAACAAATATTAATGAAATCATGCACTTTAGTTTTCTAAAACAAGGTTGAGTTGTCAAGTTACATAATGAATTTGTGGTTTACAGTGAAGTTAGTTACATTTCAATACATGGATGTCCACCTATTTAAAAAATAAATAAAGCAATTATTTTTTGGCCAAACCAGTAGATTTGTAGTAATTTGAAAAACAATCTTCTTGAAGCTCTGCACAAAGTCCTCAGCCTTGAGTGCTCACCAGCTTTAGCTCTGTATTTTTTACTCCCTCCCTCAGCAACTGCAAACCCAACTTCCAAAATTAGGTCTTCTGTCTTCTCAGAGCAGAGGAAGTGCAGAAGCTTTGATCTCACGCATAGCTTTGCTATGTATAACACAGTAACTTCATGTGTGTGGATGCACAATGAACTTTGCCCATCTTCAAAACCTCCTCTCTCCCAGACAAAGGTGGTGGGTTGTACACACCAGTGGCAAGTGCTTACCCATGTTGGGATTTCTGTAGAGTACAGGGAGCATTTCAGGAAAAGAAGGAGAACAGACGCCCAAAGAGGTGGACACTTACTTGGACTGTGTGTGTGACTAAGACCTTTTTCCAGCTCAAAGAAGTGTCCTTTTCAAGAATCTTTCAGACTTTCTGTTGAAGTCAATTTGTGTTCTATTAAGAATTAAAAGTTAAATGGGGCAGAGAATTCAACCTGTGATTATCAAAATCCTTGTGAGTTCTCTAACTGTTGAGTTAAAAATCTGCTATTTTTTCTTTTCTTTTTAGTACCTGGTTAGTCCACTTGCAGTAGCTTACAACTGCATTATGAACAGCAACAGCTGAAATACCAGTCATGCTAGTGGGCAAAGCACTCCAGGGCCACGGCAAACATCTGCACTGGAGTGACAACTTGACAGTGGCAAATTCATAGCTGGTAGTGATAACTAGAACATTGTCTTCTACCCTATGCTGCCAGGAGGTAAGAAGGAATAGACACATCTCTCGTTTTCCGCATTTCATTTTCCCTTAATGTTTGTAAAATCAGGACCAATACCTTATTACTTATCTAAGTCTAGGACAAGACTTTTGATTTATCTTGAATTGTCTTGGCTAGGGTGGTTTGTTAGACTCTTGATTACAGGGATGCTCTTTTAAAATAAATAAAAATAAAATCTTAATAGTTCGACCTTGAACACATTTAAAAACTAGAAAGAGGGAAAAAAAAACAACCCAAACCCAAAACCTTACCCTGTAGGGCTTTTTTTAAAAGCTATCCTCTGAATTTTAAGACATGCCTAGCATTTTTGGTGGTTAGTGGAAGAGACTTAGATTTTGTGACTGCTTTGGATTGAGGTTACCAATTGCTTGCCCTTTTTTCTTTTTTCTTTTTTTTTTTTTAAACCAAGTAAAAATACATGTTTATTTCAATTGACCAAATCCATATGCTGTTCTCCAGGCCCTTCTGTGAAGGGTTTATTTTGTTGTTGTTTTTGCCTTCTTTTCCACCCTAAATCATTCCATGAGTCCATGACTCACTACTTTGGCTGCCAAAGCAGATTTCCTCCAGCTCTGTCGCCAGCAGGCCTTGCAGACTTACCACGCCTCTCACAGAGCTGCTTTAGAAATATGAAGTGCTTCTGTATTGTGATATATAGAGGTCTTAAGGGGGCTGGGGGAGGGATTTTTTAATGTTTTTTATTTTTTTAAACTATGATGTTTTCACTTCCACAACTACAAAACTGGTTTTCCACATACATGCTGTGCTCAGTGCCCTATCGCTGGGTGGTAAGGAGCAATTTTTCAGGGAATAATTAACTCCTCCATACTTGGTGGGGCGTCTTTAGAAAGCCCCATTGTTCCCCTGCTGCCAAAGATGGCCTTCCTTCCAGGAGACTATTCTCCCTGCTGCAGTCTGAGCTCATATTTTCCTTCTTCTTATTAGCGTACTGAAGAAACTCATCATTAATCAAATGCAAGCACATTTAGCAAAGTTCAATGTGTATGAAAAATTTATGTCAACCTTTAGGCTCTATGACAGCCCCAAGGCTTCATTTAATAAGTTCTATAATGACTTACTGTTAATGGCCGATTCACATTATCTCTTTGAGGTGTATTGGGCCTTTCAGTAGCATTTTCTATTATTGATTATGGAGCTGTTGTACGTTACCCAGACATATAAGCAAAACTGTTGTTTATGTTCTTTGCTTTTTAAAATGGAAAGTTGGATGCATTAAACTATAAAAACTCACACAAGATAAATTTCTTTTGTGTTAATTTATGTGGGTGTAGTATAGTGCAATAGTGAATGAAAGAGTAGGTACTTGTTGGGGGTTGGCAGAAGATCTTGAAAATTACTAGAAATTTGACATAACTTGTCCATTGTTTTAGCAGAAATCTACACTTCAAAAGCCATCATCCAACTATCTATCACCCTTGTTAACAGTCTCAGAAGAGGTCAAAGACAGAATGGCTGACTGCCCTGGGTTCTACAGTTTTGGTCACTAATGATTCATATTTAATATCAGGAATTTAATTTCTTTCAGATTTTTAGCCAGGGAGAAAAAAAAATTAAAAGGGAAAGGTTTCTGACAAGTGAGCACTGTCTGTTTTTGTGGCTTTACACAACGCTCCAGCAAATGCTTTTCACTAAACACAATCTTCTAAGATTGTTCAGTATTCAATTGTTGTATTATTTTCTAAACCCTAGATCCTGTATGCACTTATTATTTAGCACAATGTTTACTACTGTGAATAAATGGTACCACTCATATAGTAAGTATAATGAGGTAACACTACTGTAATCTAAATGCTCCCACACTACTGGAAGCTAATATCTCACACTGTGTTGAAAGATAGTTAAATGAAAGAATATGAACACTTTATGTGCCTACGCATACTGCTACTGCACTGCAGACTACTCTGAAGTGCCCAGTGTCATGTAAAATTCCTTTCATGGAGAAAAATTCCTCCAATAACACCTAAGCACCTCACTAAGAACTGCTAAAATGGTATATTTTCTTGTCATGACCACCCAAAGAGAACTGATTGTATGTTTCATTCATGTAAGTAAGTAACAATATGCAACTGTAGTAAGAGGGGGGGAATAGAAGAGAAAAATAAATAAAGCCATAGGAATTGCTTTAAAACATTTTGAAAAGCAAGAAGAAAGCAGCGGGAATTCATTGTACTGAGAGATGCTGTAAATCCCCAGTGAGGCTGACACCTACTAGCGAGCCACTATAACACACAGATCAAAACAGAAGCAGCCTTTCCTTACTGCTACCCCTCCCCACCCCACCCCTTCCCATCAGACTTGCAAAACTAAACTTCCTCCAAGTGCAGAGGTGCAAGGTCAGAAGGCATCTTACTGCACACACGGACACACCAGTAACTAGACCATAGACACAAGGCAGTTTTTTCATGTGCCAAATGGTCCATTGTAAAGCTGCCTAATACTAACTGGACTGATCTGTAAATACATGGTACGGCTTTTGCATTACCAGCATCATGTTTCTGATGCTGGACCAGCAACTTGGTGGTGTAAGAAGTGGACAAGCACATTCAGAACTCTGCTGGCTGCTTTTCAAGTGAGATCACAGTATAAATGAGCCATTTATCACCAAACTCTTTAAAGAATTAAAAGCTGTGCATAACCCTGAATATTCTGAGGAGACTGTTGCTGGTAAACTGCTCTCAGCCATACCAGATAATCAGAACCTTCAGCAAGCAAGCTTTGCTATTAACTCTGCTTCAAAAAGGGCATCTGTACTTGACTGTAATAAAAAAGCCTAGTGTAAAATTTCTACCTGATAATAACAGAGACCACGGTTATAATGAGACTTGGGAAAAAAGAAAGGCTAGAATTTCTGAGTGTTTATTTGCCCTTGGTGGATTACGAGATAAAATGAAAGTCCCTGCTTTTTTTAGCTTGGAGGTCAGTATGGAGTAGTGCTAATAAATGAGCATTAGACTCCCACTGCACCTATAAAATTGAGAACCTAGACTAACCCTTCCAGTGCTGTGCATGAAGCCGCAAGCCAGCATTTCATTGCAGAAATGGCCCCTTCCCATCACACGGAGAAGAGGTGAGCCGAATTTCAGTAACAGTCAGCTGTTCTGTTTATTTGGCACCATAGATGTTACTGTAATAGTCTGTCTCTGAGAGCCTGGACCATGTCCTTTGTACTGACCTCCCTTGTAAGTCTCAGGCATTATCATTCCTTGCTACCAATTTGTGTTGGCTGCAGAGTCTAAGGGCAAAATTTATGTGATTATCCTGAGAGTCACGAGCTGGAATGGTCACTGATGGATGAGTGAGTCAGGGCTCCCTGCCTGGCACAGGGGGCACCCAGTCTGTCTTGGGGGTCGTGTAGGTGTGCCAACTGCAGAGCTGCATCTGCCAAGAGAATGATGTGCTGTGACCAAACCACCAAAGAACCAGCACCGCTCCAGTCAGAAAAACACTTTTCAGTTTGGGGAGTTGGGAAATGGATGAAGAGCAGCGTTCCTAGGAAGGCTGCCTGCACATAAAGGCCAGGCAACAAAAAACGTGCTGAAGCAAAGGCACCAGGGGAAGGAGGAGGAGCTCACCTTAAGCCATCTTAGTCTCCTTGTGCTTACTTTATTATTTGTCTTGAAAGCTTCTTCAGGGAAGAGTGGGAGGATAAAAGATCCAGGCAACCTATTTTGTGACAGATTGGTACAGTGTCATATAGGGAGAGAAATAGAAGTCTACAAGACAAGCAAGATAATCTGAGCACATGAAAGTGTAAAAGGCACTTGGTTCTCAATGCTTGTCTCAGAACCCATTCTTCAGCCACCACTTTGGTTGCATTGCCATGATAGAGACCTTACACAAAAGCACTGATAAATCGATGTGGGGAATAACTTGCTTCTATGACAGAAGAAAGACAGCTGCTCCGAAGCCTGGCAGATAGGAACAGCTTCATTCAGGAGGTCCTGCAGATCTGTTGAGGGTGCAATGGTTTAAAGAATCTAGAATAATGCTGACTTCAAAAGTAATCTTGCAGCTCCTAAAATCCCTTTCTTTCATAACCCCTTGATCCTTAAGAATAATGCCAAAACCCTAGAAAACTTTCATCCGTTCTCTGCTGGGTTCCTTTCCGATCATGTCATGCTCCAGGACTCTCCTGTTCTTTTAGTTCATCTCTGCTGTCACAGCAGTGGGGGCTCAGGTCAGAGCATTGCTATAAAGCATGATATATTTTTTAAGTGCTTCATTTATGAAAGCTTCCTCATTCACAACTGAATGGCAGTGAAGTGGGAAGTCCAGCAAGTAAAAGACTGTTGCACTTAATGGGCCAAATTAAGAGTAATTTATCTACCAACGAGCTTCTGTCTCTCTCTTTCTCAGAACCTTCAGAATTAGTCATTATTTGTTATTTTGAATACCACCATCATTTAAACTCAGAAGACTTCATTGTTTGCAGTGCTCTGTTAGACCTGATTTCTGACAGATTAATTCCTCACCCCTCTGAGATTCTCCAGACAGAGTTCAGCATGCCTTTTGTACTCTATGTTACTCCCAGGAAAGGTCTCATGCTCAGTTTGGTCTCTATTAGTGGTGTTGTCTTCCCTGAAAGATGTCATTTTCTTTGTTGATCTCTTTTAGATTGTGTTCTGCTTGTCACCCTGAGTACTCCATTAATATCCTTGCCACAAGGATTCAGAACTCAATGTATTGCTCTCTGTTAAGAAAATTTATGGTACCAGTTTAATTTGTTTCAGTTAAGATCAGTGTTGTCATGGAGAAACATAATATCACTCTCAGCAGTTCAATGAATGAATAGGATAAATACTAAATCATTGCTCACTTCTGCAGGTCCTTCTGGTTCTCTTGCAGAAACTAGAAGGAACATAGAGTTTGCCTAAGGAATGAGGGCAGAGCCTGTAAAGTTTAGGGCCCATATTCATCAGAAATAAGATCACAGGAATCCCTAGAGTAAAAAGGTGGCCATATGCAAATTTAATGCAGAATTGTCTCATCCTGCCAAAGAAAAGAAAATGAAAAACACAGAGGGTTTTAGGGACTGCCAGTGCATATTATTCAACTTTCATTAACTCTCCTAAGACCAAACCAGAGAACTGAATTTGGATTCTTGCTGCAATGCTAAACTGCAGCCCATCTGTTTTCCATTCCCAGCAACGGATAGGCCAAAATTTATGCAAAAAAAAGTTTGTTCCAGGATTTGAAGGCTTAAACAGCAGTTACCTCAAAATCGGTGCATCTCTCCTCTTTCAGAGATGTATTTTATAAAAGCATTTTGTGTTCAGGCTTCTTACGGCTGTGTTTGAACACTGCTTGAAATGATTCAGGAGTTTTGCTTGACAAACGGTTGCTGTGATCCAAGGCCCATATGGCTTGTTTTGGAGTGTGTAAAGGTCATTGCTTCTGTTAATACAACTAGTACAAATACTTCCCTGCCATCTGACGATGTTCCTCCTTATTCAGATTGGCAGCCATTTCCCCCCTACAATCTGGAATTTCCTTTCACCGTGGGTTGTTGAAGTGAAGATGATAACAGTTTTAAAATCAAAGGTTGAATGCTTCTGTTGAGTTATACTTGGAACCTACCATGTTCTGTACAGTGAGAACATCCCATATGGAAAGGACATATGTGTTGGATACAATAATATATAAATAGTGGATACAATTTTATATAACCCTTATATTCTTATAGCTGTTACATATACTTCTGTAATGAGACAGGTGAACTAGATGACTGTGATACTGATATTTAAGTCCATATGTTGAAAGCTTATACAATAAAGAGGGAGTTTTAAAGGCAGATTTAGTTTTTCACCATGTTTTAAACATTTTCATTGACATATGATGCCCCTGAAAATGCTGCTGAAGAGTCCTTACACAATCACACCACAGACAGCATTGTAACTTCACATTACGAGATCCACCCTGGACGGACACTCACACATGCATGCGCGCACACACACGCATTCATAAATTGTCAAATATAAACTATTTAAACTCTTTTTTTCATGGATTAGTTAAAAAAGAAGTCAAGTTTTTGGAGGAACAGAGGAGGTGAAAAGTTACAGTGAAAATGTCAGAGCTAAGATTAAACAAATCCTGACAACTGTTTTTGTTATGAAGTTTTAGCATTGCTAAGATTTGGAGCAGGGATGTGCAAACTGCAAGGAGGATAACCACGTCAACACTGTTTTACACTCAGCTCTTCCTAAGAAAACCCATCCAAATGTAGAAAACATATAAGCTTCAGAGAGGGGAAACAACTAATTTCCACCTCTCAGTGTGCAGATGTTCAGTGAAGACTTGTTAGGACTTGGCAGAATTCTAAAAAGTCCGGGCAGCAAATTCTCTGATCCTCTCCTTGCCCTCCTCAGACTCAGCATCAGCCCCCACAGACGAGCTTGAGCATTGAGCTGCCCATAAAGACAGTTAAAACAGGATGGTGGAGGGGAGAGGAAGATTTCTGTTTATTTTAACAGTGTTTAAACAAGTTTTCTTAAGCAATTATGGTCATTTTAAGAACCTGCATTACTCAGTTTCAGAAGTCAGGAAACAATGACAATACTTTTCATGCTCACAGTAAGTTAGTTGCAATATTTTTGTCCTCATGACTACTGTATTACTTTACAGAAATTTCCAGAAGTTGTGAGATTACTTGTTTCCCTCTAATGACAAAAAACACTAGAATTAGATTTGCTGGAATAATTTTTTAAACCTTATTATTCTAATTTTTAATCTCTTTTTTCATTTTTCTGTTAGTAAATACAAAACATTGACATAACTTTGTGAGAACCCATTCTTATAATTAGTTTTTGGGGAGGAGTTCTGGGGAAATATGTTATTCTCTTAACATACGCTCCCTAGAAATTAATCACCTATCAGATGAAGAACCTAATGGTTTGTGGCTATGCGGTTATTAAAGCCACATTAAGTACTGAAATGTAGCTGCCTTTTTTCAATAGTATTCTGATAGCCAACAAGTCTTATAAAAGAAATCCACATGTTTATTCTATGTTTTTTCATATATCTGATTAAAAATTAGCTGAGTGTTTTAACTGAGCTGTGTGCCAATTGTATATAAAAGAAGCATTTAAAAGACATCAAAGCTCTGTTGGTGCCTAGCACAGGCTTCAAAAGAACCCTAAATCTGAAGTGTCCGTTTTTCCAAAGCATTTCCCGAGATCCTCCTTGTAAGAGGATCTGTGCTCCATGAACTTATTTGAAAGTTTCCATCTTCTTGTGGAACTAAGCAATTTTTTGTTTGCTTTCTATCTAAATAATTGAAAATGCTGTGAATCAAACTGGGTGGAAAAAAATCTTACAGTGAATTTCAATGGCCAGAGCCAAGCTATTAAAGAACAGATTAACACTGCAGAATGGGAATATTTTAACCAGCACGACTGCTGCAAACTGAACTCCAGCTTGCTGCACTCTGCCCAGAACAGGAGTGCTTCTGCACATTCAACAATGATTTCTTAATCAACAACTTTACAGCCCTAAGAAACAAAAAACCTGACTACTTCATAAGTACTTACAAGCCAAGTTACCTAGAAAATACTTCACTTACTTTTTATAACAACCTTATTATAACCATTGGTGACATGGTAAGGCCTTATGCTAGGTTAGTGGTGATTTTCATACCCGCCAAAAGTTAAAGAGCAAATTTCCATAGGTTCTCCCCAGAAATCATTAGAGAAGTTATGGGGGGAGCTGCAAAGAGCCTTCTTACATCCTCCCGCTGCCTCCCCCACACTCTCAGTGTTCTCATCCAACCTTCTGCGCCATTTAACTGGCAGAATAATTTTTTTTAAATGGAGTTAAATACTGGCAGGTTTCATGATCTGTAATGATAAAGCAATAAGAAAACTAACTAAATAACAACATTTCCTGGAAGCCACCCAAATAGGATCCAATGTTTTACTCACTGTGGCGACGACTCTCCATTCTTACCATGTCTTCTGATCACTGCAGGGAGTCATTATCACTTACTGACGCAAAAAATTCCTTTAGCCTTTTGAAAAGTGCATGGCTGATTCTGCAAGTCATTCTGTATATTATCTTTCATGTCTTTCTCTTTAAAAATATTCAGAGACACTGTGAAGCTTGTTCCACAAGTCATTTCCAAGTAAAAAATGTGTTTCTACTTTTTTTTTAATGTGCTTATCATTCATTGACTCACACTGGCACATGTGCATATAACTTCAGATTTCCAACAGATTACTGTATATTTTGGCAGCCTTCAGTTATATGCTGTTAAACTACTTGTGTTTTTTATAGGACTGACTAATTGTATTGATAGCCCCTATACATTGCTCCTATAGCAACTGCTGAATTTTGAGGTGCTTCAAGTAACCAAAAATTTAAACAGCAACACTAAGATTTAATCCATTATTTAAAAAAAGGTAATAACTAATGAAGAAAAAAGAGAACAGAGGAAGGGAGGAAGTACAGAGTTATCAAAAAACCCCACACCTAAAGCTTTTCTTAGCACGACTCTGGTATAACAGATACTAACTTCCGCAGCCTGTCACAGTCCCCTGGGTGGGCAGCACACCAATCTGATACATCAGCTGCTCCTCCTAGTTTTGTATCACCTGCAAACTTGCTGAGGGTGCACTAACCTGGGTTCCATCACCCAGATTATTAATGAAGGCGTTAACCACACTAGAGCTGCCCAAATAAAAGCAGTGTAAGGGGTCAGAGATGCAAGCTTCCACACTGGTGCAATCAGAGCTGTCTACTGTATCACTGGGCAGTGCAATGTGTAGCCACTGGCTTCACTTCTGCTCCATATGTTGTTTTTTACTAATTTATTTTAAAAAAATGTGGTTATCTGCATACTTGAGGTACTGCTAGTGCAGCCAGGCTGAGTTCATATCCTCACCCACTGCAACCCAGTAACAGCACCTCCAGCCTAAGCCTGGTCTTTCCAGCCTTCACACTCTGAAGCCCAAGCATGACTTCTGGCTCTGACATCTCTTGTACACCAGCAGCCTGAACATCTCTACAGATATGACTTCAGCTTCCTTCCTTCCTTCCATTACTTGAGGCTGCAGAGGAATGGGAATCTGACTCTAAAGCCTTAAAAGACCTCAAAAAAAAAAAAAAGACCTTACATAAATTATTTTTTAAATCTCAGGGTTTTCATCTTATCAGTTTAGTAGGCCTGGCTCAGTGCCTTTGATCTCTTAGGGTTGGCAGTTTGGGAAGCAGATTTCATCACAATAAAAGAACAGGTGCTAGTCATATTCTTGACTTTTTTTTAACATATACTGCATAACATACATCTGTCTTACAGCTACAAGACAAACCTTAAGCCCTGAGCACTATTTACTGATTATTCCACACCATTTTCCTTAAAAGCAGGACTGTTCCCCTGTTCTGGTCAAACTAATTAACAGAGTGATAGCATCACTGTAAAACTGTGCAATGCTTTTTTAAAATAATGTTTAGTGTGTACTGCTGCCCTTTTCTGTCAAAGTATTACTGGGTGTTTTGGCACAAAGATATCTGCATTTCTCTATCTTCTACCAATTTTACAAAGGTTTTATAAGGCTTAATGAATGGAAAATGCTTTGAAAAGCTGTAGATAAAAGGCAATTTTGAAGGCAGTCATTAGTAGTAAATACCCTCATCAAAATTTCTCTTGCTAATCCTTTATCCTCTATCTGTGCAGGCTGTGCTGACAGCACAAAACTACCATTCCTCCAAGGTTATTCTAATGCTAACTTACAGACGACAACTATAAGAGTCACTTGTATTTATAACTTTACCGGCATGAATTTTGCCCTCTTACCAACTTTGATCCATTTAAATTGTGCTACCTTAACACTACAGATCAATAGCAAAAAGAAATTCATAGACTTTCTAATAGTCTCACCATTAAAGCTAATATTGTGTAACTGGAAATCAACTGCTTCAATTAATGGGAATATATGGCTTCATTTTGTAGGCACAACCTTTACATTTGAAAGTTCGGTGACATATGGGTTCCCACTGGTGCTGTAATTATACCATGCCTAAAAGTCATCATTAGTTTAAAATGTGGAGGTACTATTTTTTTATAATGAACAATCTTGTGCTGGTTAAGAGTGCATGAGCCTTTTTTTTAGCACCAGTTTCAATGGAACTCATTCATTTAGTTCACAGTTTCTCCAGCAGCTCCGACATACCCCTTGGCGTCAGCGTGGGATTGCCAGGCTGACAGCTGTACCTATGAATTGCAGACTTAAATGGTTCTCTTTAAAATGGTCTATAATTGTTAGAGAATGGCGTATTGTTTTTCAATGGGTCAAAGGTAATGTCCTTTCCAACACAGTAATTAAAACTCTGCTCCCCAATAGTCCCCTCCTGCAAGAAGGTAACAGGAATACATAACAGAGGTGGGAGGCAAAATGAGCTGAACTGAGGCAGGTCCTAAGTGACTTCAAAAAACATATGGGTGAGACACAGATGGTAACCTGGAGAGAGTAACCACCAGAAAAGCAAGAGATAAAAAGGCCCTCTCAGTGCCTAATAGCAGTAATTGATTACCAAATCTGCAATATGAAGGTCACTTTTAACAGTCTTTCTGTTAGATGTCCATATAAAGTTGTGGTGCCATGAGTGTCTGGCTGTGTTTGATCAAGACACTGCCCATGCTGCCTCCAAATGAAGTGGTCGGCTAGCTTTTTTTAATTTAAAAAAATGTTAGATTTGTCAGAACAATGTTTTTTTAAATTTGGGGAGATGGATAGGAATGGATTAGAAGCTTAATAGAGAATAAAAACATTTATTTGCTCTGCAATGAACACTTCATTTTCGATTTCAGTATTTTAAGAACCCCTTTGTATTGTTCAGAGGAAAAGTTTACATAAACTTGAAATAAAGTTCCAATGAAAACTAATGCAAATGGAATTAGGGGGATGTGTTTAAAATCTGTCAAAACTAAATGTTTTGATTTCTGTAAAGTTTTGTGTTTGGTTTTTTTTGGCATGAATATTTCAATGAAAGCAATATGTGATTTGAAAACTGCACATCAATGTCAAGTGTCTGCATTTTTCACATAGTTCTAGTAATAAACTGTCTTTTGGTTCTGCAGCTTGATAGCTGTGGGTCTTGTAGATCCTCTAACCATTTTGTTACCTCAAACAGCCACTTTAACTCTGAATAAAAAGCCCTACACCCAGCCACATTTCCAAAGAGGCTGTAGAAAGGCATAAATATTTCTCAAATTGGAGAAATGCGGTTGGATGTATTTGTTTGCCCTCACCATACCACTGAATACCTATATAAGACCTGGAGGCATTCTTAAAAGCATTTGAGCACAACGTCAGTGGAGATGGAAAAGCATTTTTGTTATTGAACTACACATGATATTAAAAACTGGGCAACACCAATCAGCCTACTCTACTAGTATCAACTATCAACTCCCTATCTGTCAGTCTCTCTACGGAGAAACTGTCTTGTCTCCTATTACATACTGAATGATTTGTATCAGTCATTTCTGTATCTTCTCTGTCCTTGGCAGGCAACTATCATTTGGTTAACAAAGCACTTGAGCTAGTGTTTCCCTTTAGCACAAACAAGGTCTACTGGAATGATGCTGCTTGTGAAGGCCAAGGCTTGGATGTAGCTTGAAATTTTGAATACCCAGGCGAAAAGCTGCGCAAGGGCCGTGTTAGGATTTTTGCTCACACTGTCTTTCAAG
>NW_010188959.1:0-30283 GCF_000695765.1 Mesitornis unicolor | reverse complement strand
CGAAGTGGTTTGAAGTAACTCAGTCTCTCATTCTTTTCTGTCCTCTTTGCCATTAATTATTTAGCATCTGCTTGGCTTTGGCTTCATTTTGTATGTGTCATAGAGAGGATTATAGCAACTAGGCTCAAGGAAGAAAATGTTCCTACAGCAAGACAAAGGCAGGTAGGAAAATGCTGTACTGTAGAAGAACGTTGTGCAGTCAGGCACAGCTGCTCACACAGACTCAATACGGGATACCACAGGATCCTGTCTGAACTCATTCTGGAAGAAGTTATAGGAAGGGTAATGTTCATGACTCATTATTACTGTGTGAAATATTTACGTGCATAGTCTGTGTACCTCTGGGTAACTCAGTCTGTATGAAGCCCCCCTAGCTGCTTGAGCCACATGAATACTCCTCTATTTTCTAGAGATTTCTTTTCAATTAAGAAATGCTGCAGTTTGCTTTGATGCACAGATCTCTACCTACTTATAAGTTTCACCCAGCTCCCTCAGCTCAGGAGTGTTTCCCCAGCCCATGCATCCCCCATGAGAGCACTGGTGTTAACCCAGTCTGCTCAGCCTCCTGGCACACTAACCTACATCTCCCCTCTCTCCAGTCCACCCCATGTGCTGTGCCTGTGAAGCTCCTGCCTCCCACATACGTCCCTGCTCACATGCCTGCTTCAGTGGGGAGCTGTACATGCTCTTGCACCAGACGAGCACAATAGATACCCGTTTTTACCAGGTTTCACCTGGCATATTCAAGTAAAATCCCTGAGGACAGTCATTAGGCAATGTTAATTATGGCAATCAGCCTACCCAGTCTGACCTAATTATAAATAATTAGCTTATCCCTTTATTTTCAAACCTCTCTCCCTAGTGAGACTGTATTTTAAAGATTTTTTCAAACTAGCAAAACTCTCCTCACAGATTTGCTTTTCGGTTGTAGCAACCTTGATATTTAAGGCCTAAGTCCATAAGAAAGGCATGGTCAACATCTCACAGACCTGGGGAAGAAGAGGCCCTTCAAAATTTAGGGAATTACAAGCTATTCTTAAGCTATTTCACTGATGTAAGGCGTATAGTGGGATTTTAATAAAATAGATATAGGCAACAAAATTCCACTAGATGTCCATTTGCCTAAAAAAATATTCTTAAATGCCTTTTCAAAAATATCATACTTTCGCATTATAGTGATGCCTCTCAGAGCCATTGTAGCAAAGAAAGCAAACATGGCACAAACTATCGTTTGCAGTGATGCCCAGTTATGCCATGTAGTGAATAAGGCCTTTGCTTACAGTACCCTCTGGCCATTCTGTCTGATAACAGTAACGACAGTAGTGTTAAATAAATAAATACATTTTCTTCTAGTGAAAGAATGCAATCTTTTTAATTTTGCTGCTTCAAGCAGCAAAGATTTGTCTCTGTAAAATGACACTTACTAATCCTCAACTGTTGTTGAAAGAGTAACTCCATACAAAACTATGTTGTTCCCTAAGTTTATGTTTTGTTGCTCTCCTATTGCATTTTGAAAATGACCGCCACGTATGTGGGTTGTGTGTGATCTCTTATGAGTAATGCACTTGACGTAACTGAAAGATGTATCCTTGTGGTCTTAGAATGTCTCTCCATATGACTCTTCCAATTAAAGCTCCTCTTTGAGGAGCTTTCTAAGCCTTGGCCAAAGCAACACTTTTTCTCGAGTTCCTGTTTTCACTTTTGTAGATAACTGCATGTCAAGAAGTATATACCTGACATTTTGCCTTTCTCACCTGCAGCTCTCTCTCCAAGGCCACTAGCTAATGCAGCTTACTGTGTAACAGCACCCATGGGACCAGGAGCTTCTAATAACTGCTTCTAGGCTTTGCCCACCCTCATCTGGGACATGCTGTAGATGTTTGTCCTTTTCAGACTCCATGCCAAGCACAAGATCATATTGTCATGCACTGATGGACCTTTCCCTTTCCCTTTCCCACTGAAAAGGACACAGTTAAACCCAGTCAGTGGTGTCAGTTTACAATAATTTTGAAATAATTCCCATTCCAAGGATTTGTGCTCCTGGCTCATTTGTGTTAATGCAAAGTACTCCCAAATGCATCAAAATTTCCTTCTTTAAATACTAACTCAAAGCTCATTAAAGCCAAATTATTGTTTTTCCCCTCTAATGATTCCCAGGTTCTCTGAACCAAACCCTGTTTACAGAAGTTTCCCAAGGCTGACGTGTGCCTGTCTTTGCTAAAGTCATTTGCAAAGTTTAAAGTTGCCTTTATTTCCATGTATGGCATTTGCTAATAGTTAGATCTGTAAACAGCAAAGCTTTCTGCTTGGTCAGAAATGCAACCTGTGTGATGACATTTTACTCAAGAAAAATATTCTAATTACTTAAAGTGGAAACTGATTACAAGAGGACTACTTGCTTTGTACCACCTGGGGAAAAGATAAAGTTAACCTAAACCACAGTTTTTCCTTTTCTTGTGAAGCATGTGATTCTGAACACTTCCAAAGGCACAGTGCTGGGATAAATGGATGTCAGCACTTCAGATTCATGCGTTCTGTTTTATTTTACATGGAAGAAGTACTAGCAATGTTCTTGGGTCATGGAAACTACCTTACTACAATACATGTTTTATGCCAATTATCACAAATAACACACATTTGCAGACCAAACTACTCTAACCAATCTCACTGAATTTGCCTTGCACACCTATAACGTGACTATTATTTTGACTGAATAAGGACTCTTCTGTTAGGTGTATTGGGTTGGTGTTACTCTTTTCACAATGGAGAAGTGCACTTTGTTCAGCATGGCAAAGTATGATATAAGAGAATAAATAAACAAAACCCTCTGTTATGGATTATGGATTAAACTATAAAAAACCCCCAAACTTGGTGTATTTTAAGCTTCATTTCTCTATGGATATGTATTTTTGCTTTTATGCTAACCCTTTAACACCATCTGACTTGTCTCTTGTTTTTGCTTGAGTACTACAAAATGATTTTCCACTCTATTACTCCCCCTCGTAGACCATTATTCTGCCCCAGAGGAAGCTGCGTATCTCACGTTTCTTGCAGGAATTCCTCCGTGCTGCTAACCTTTGTCCTCTCTTGTATAAAGCAGTGCTCTCCGACAGACTCTGGCTATCTCTTATCTCTCTGATCCAGGCAGAGGTGTCAGAGTGTCCCAGGAAGCCATTAGTCAACGCCCCCCCTCTGCCATCAGCTCCTTAGAAGCTTTCTGTGAACCAGAAGTGCTTTTGGAGGCCTAGAGCTAACAGTGCAAGAAGCTTTTACCACCAATATCTTTCATATATCATCTAACCTGATTGATGATAATATTGAGAATTAAATATTTATGTTTTAGAAGTATGGGAAAGTTTTGAAATATATGTTTTAAATTTATCTGAAAGAAGTAATGTCAATGCATGCAAGATGCTTTATAGTGCATTGGAAAAGCAATTCTGTCCTGCTGTAAATCCGGTCTTCATTCTTATGTTATTTCATATGAAGTGTATGTTCATGAAGTTAAAGAAAGGAAGAGGACAAACTACAAAAAGAAGAAATAGAATAAAGAATTTTTGTCAGGTTTTTTGTCTATTTAACCATTAGAAACAAAGAAACAACCTGTCATGTTTTATGTAGCTGAAGTACCACTTAAGACAGATGCTATATGCACATCACAATAATGAATAATTTAATATGACCATATCATCTAGAGCTATGATCTCAATCTCACCTGCTATTCCCACAAAAAAATGTAAGTACCCGCCATGTCTGATAGCTTGTGGAGAAATGGAGAAACTTCTACTGGCAAATCAATCCTGCTCTCTTCCATCAAAAGGCATCCTCTACTCATTTAACTGTCTAACATGCTGGAGGAAGCTTTAGCCTCATACCTTTCAGAAAATCCCACAAGCACTTCATAGCATTTGGGATGCTAATATGTTGAAGGATTTTTTAACCAAATAGGCCAATTTCATTTTTATGAACTGCGTTTTGGTACAGATACTACCTTCCATGCTAAACAGTCCAAATACTACTATTATTATTCATTCTATTTACCTTAATGATAGTAAAGCAGTATTTGTGCAAGGTTAAAATATGTTTCATTACCCTGCAAGAGCAGTGACATTTTTATAATCTAAAATGTGAAGTCCTACATATCCTAGATATGAAACCTGACAGTATAATCTTTTATTCCTATTCTAAGCATCAATTTGCATGAGTGAGCATTCCCAGGATTAGTTGCATAGTTTAAAAATGTCCAGGGTTTGTTTAGGATTAAAAGACTGAAGAAACAAGACATTTTTAAATTAAACTGCTAGGTTTTAAGGAATGTTTTCTTAATGGGTCATCACAACCTTTTTTCCTGACTGAATGGATTTTTTCTAAAACACTTTGTACTGACAAAGTTTTTTCATGTAATGTAAAAGCACAAAGTATTTGGATACATGATCTACATAAGCCAAAGAAAGAAACACTCTTGAATATAAGAATTTTCTTCTATATGGGCCAGCATAAAGTCTATGCTCTACATAAATGTTCAGGGCAGCTGTTCAGAAAGGCCGATTTCACCTAGAATAATAAATTTAGACACGAAATATGAAGTGTATGCATTAATTGCTTGCACAGGTGCCATTAATATTCTTGCCTACCCCTTCATTGATCTTTCATCAAACTTTAACAAATGAACCCAGAAAACAAAACACCAGAGTTTTAACTGAGGTCTGATGACATCCCATGGCTTTATGGGATGTGTATCTAAGCCATAAAGACACCTTCAATTGAGAGCATCATAGCTCTCCTATTTGAACATAGCACACTCCCTTCTACTTTGGTTCAAATTGCATTTCCTTCCACAACATTTGATCTTCTTAAAAAAGAAATCTGAGTAAACTTTCTGCACAACCAAGAAATAATTTTACAGTTCTGAGCGAGTTCTCCAGCTTCAATGGCCCTTTAGTGCCTGCTGGGTCTCATTCACAGTCAATGCGCAGCTCCCCTTTTCAGCATTCCTGACATTATTTTGGCAGAAGGCTTCCAGCACCCACTTATCTACAGAGAAAGATCTGCCCATCTGGCATCAAAATCAGCTCGTTGTGAGATCTGTATCTTTTAAGGAATGGCAAATGGTAGGATCAGCTTAGATTGTGATAAAGCAGAGCATTATCTGTGTTTTTCCTGACTTTAGTGAGCTCATTATTTAACTTCAACATTCCACTAGGGAAGTCTGTTTTTAATATAGACAGATAGAGAGCATGATAAACTTAACAGTGTTATAACAAAGAGGACAGGCCCAGTTTTATCTTCATGGGAACATAGCTAGGTTCCATATTTAGTCTTTCAGCAAAGCATTTAAAACTGGAATTTGAGTAAGCATTGTGTCTAATTGTTTTATGGGCCTGGATCTTGGGTGACAAGAGAACGCTGAGTCACCACCCTCCTGGAAACTGAACACTAGCAGTTGGACAACCCTCTTTGTGTCTGGTTGAGGGATCAATCAGATTAACGAAGGAACTGATTTTCAGAGCTGGTAGTATCAAAGTAAAATGGAGACAAGGGGAAATACAGGACTTTGGCTGGCTTAGGAATACTGAGGTCCAAAGGCGTGCATAAGATAACGTATCATTAGGTGAGAAGGACAGGACAAAAAGCTTGGCCTCCTACATCCTGCTATTTTAGCTCTGCACATAATTTCTATTATAATATCAATTCAGGTTGCCTATATCTATAATGTCCCTGCCTGTCAAGTCATGTTAATATCTGTGTCTATTGTTCTCAGCATTTTTGAATCAATGTTTCAAGACGGCCAGCATATGCCCACCTAATGCCTATAGTTTTTTATAGGTTCTATCATTGCAGTTTAGTGGACATGCAAAGAGGTGGAAAAGCAGGGTAGAAGGATATAATATGGAAAATCTTGTTTAGTCTGTTTATCAGGAATACCTGACAATTTTGTGTGTGGAATGACAGTGGAACAAGATATTCTCTAGGAAACATCTGACACAAGGCACTGATACAAAGCAGCCAGAAAACTAAAAAAATATCTCTGTTAACACTGTAGGAACAGATTAAAATAATGAGCAAAAAATGTCTTCTCCAGGTACAAGACTTTTTTGTTATTTCCTACTACAAACATTAAATTTTTCCTCTCTCCTCACCAATTACATTTGAGTTGATGTGAAGGCACTTTGTGCCCTGAAGTTATTCCCTTAAACCAACAGATAATGTAAAGCCAATTCGCTATTGACAATTACAGAAAAGCCCTTGTACAGTATACGTGATCTCAGCACGAGTCTCCCTCCACCCCTGCCACAGAGAAGTGTTTGTGCAAAACCAAGAGCAAATCAAATGCATGAACACAAATCAGAGATTTTTCTGATTTACGGTGATCAGATGTTAATACTGAAATGTAATTAAGTCTTACAAATAAAAGAATACATTGCTAACTAAGCAATTTCTTGAATAAAAAATGCAAATTAATATGCTTATCTAGTGCAATTAAAGGTTTGAATACAACAGCTGATGTCACATTAAGTTAGAAAAAATGTCATCTAAAACTTTCCATACAGGTTAAAACATGCAAATAAAATATAGTATTCTCACACAATATTACAATTACCAAAATATTTAGATATTTACTATAGTGTTAATGAATTCAGATAGATGCCTTGAATTATGTCTGTTAGAAAATTCTGGTCTCCTATATGCTTAACATTTCCTATAAAATCTAATTAGAGATTAGATTAAGGGTATTTCAATAACATCTGCAGCTGATTTTCAAGTCCTTTTTTGAACCAGTCAGTATCAGGATTTTAGTTATGAATGGTGAATTTCATCACTGACTGGTGGCTTGATTCAGGTCAAGTAGGTTTAAATCAGTGGGAAATAACATGTTCTAGATTTAGGCCCACCTGTTTACTAAGAATATCAAATTGTATATCAAGCTTTTAGTTGAGAGTTTTGATCCTTACTGTACTTCATAAACCAGAAACTGGGTGGTTCAGTCCAGAGAGGCAAGTGGTGTGGTCCCATCGTGGAATCCAGCACAGGGTTGGACTTAAATCACTGAATGATCAGCATCTTCAGGACTTCCAACTGATGTGCGGATACAAAGCAGACCCCACAATCCATAAGATTGTAAAGTAGGTATGTTTATTCACCGGTGGGCAGCAAGGTAGATCTTTCTTAAAATCTTGTGCACCGAGTGCCGCTGCTCGCCGAGGTTATATGCGGTAAAATGTTACATATACATAAGATTTCCCAATACGCCTATACATATGCATGACCTATCCCCGCTTCGTATTAAGATTAGTTCCAGGAAGTCATTTCCATAAACTCCTCCTAACTGCGCTTGCGCAGTACCTTCTGGTGGTCATGCTGGAGAATCTTTTTCCGTGACCGCTAGTAACCCTTGTTTGTGCGCAGACTCTGTTGTTCTCTGGTTCTTGCTCAATCCGGGGGATCGGGTTTAGCCGGTTCCTGAGACCACTCACTGGTTCTTATCAGCAACTCAAGACTTCAATTAGCAGCGCATTTAGTAAGTGATAAGTAATACAATGCTTTCCAAGATTTCTTTAATCCCTTTTTCACAACCTCTGAAAGAAGACAAGGAGATGAAATGCAGCCTTAACTCTCTGCTATCAGCTTTGACTTCCAATCAAAATATAGATAACTTGGGGTTAATAATCAGATCCACTTCTGAATGGATATTCCTCAGTTCATTTCTATATTACAGCTCTGTGACATTAGTTACATGAAGTCTATGGAGTTATAGTTGTATAGAGAGAAATACAATCAGGAGTGGAATGAGTTCTCTTCAATCCTATATCACATTGTAACTAAAACCAGACTGCACATGCACACAAAAATTACCGAGTTCTACAATTTTGGCCAACATAGTCAGAAAACATAATTGCTTCATAGCTGTTGCTATTATATAAAGCCAAATTATTATTACTTTTGTAGGTTCAAAGAATGTGCAGATACTCTCTTGGAAAAGAACAATACGCAGATTTTAACCACAAAGAGTCTGTCTCTTCTACTTATTGAGAAATCCAAGATGAAACGTACAGTAACATTGTGACTGTAATATTTGTTATGACTTAATTTTAACTTCGTTGAATTTGTAGATCTGCTTTAAAAATCACAGAGTTTGTTAGACTGTAACATAGACTGTAACATTATTTGGATTTCTGTTGATTTGAGACAAGTGCCTAAGCAATCCTCATTAGAAGTACAAAACTGAAAAACGATTTCCACAAATTACAGTCCCTCAGCATTCCCCTTACTTTTAATGGCACTGCTTCTTTTTATTGCACTGATATTTTCCATTAGTTTTTGAATGGAGCAGATGTTTTTCCATCAGTTTGGGATTTTTCCTACCAAAATATTAACTTATTTTTCAATCTTATATATAATGCTTATGGCTGGTAAAACTTTAGGAACAGCTATTCCTCCCTCATGGCACCAATGTTCTTAGAGACTGATGCTACATTTCATTCCCAGAAAAATCCACCACTGTAGAATTCCAAAGTAATTTGATAGTTATAAGCTAGTTTTCTTTTTAAAAAAAGTATGACTTTTATGTTTCAGACCTTAAGTGATATATAACTGTGTAGCTTGACTGATTTCAAGAGAGAGATGTTAACACTTGCTTACCTTCTTCAGGTTTTTATTGAAAATGCTTTTGTTGTGAGCAGAAGGAGATGAATATTAATGATACTGACATTTAAAATTGGTTAAGAGCATCTTATACAAAGTCTTTTCATGGATAAATATAAGAGATTCATCCCACTGATATTTCTCTTTACCTCCCTAAAATCCAACCCCAAAGCAAACTACGGATTTTTCTCTTTTCTCTTTTTTTCTCTTCTCCATTTATTTAGGGTAACTGTACTAGACATATCCTTCATCAGCTATTGACAGACAAGAAAATATTCTGATAAACTACTTGATGACAAATAATTATTTTGCTTGAATCAGAGTCAAGCCTTAAATTTGCAATAAAAAAGTTGAAACCATAGTGTACCTAGGAGCACTCAGAATAATTTAAAAATTAACCATCCATTCTCTTTTCAAAGGATTTCTTTCAAAAGGATGATGCCGAATCTACTACTAATTGCTTTGAGGACCTATTTTTCCTTTAAAATTCACAAGTGATTTTAAAATGAGATATTATAAATACTTAATTTAAAGGAAATGTATCTACATAATAAAAGGAAAAAAAACTATTAGAATAGAGCAAGACTAAATCCAAATTAAATTATCAGTGTTCTCCATGAAAGATAATGAGGAAATCATTTTGCAAATGTTCCCAGCATTTCCACAAATCACTGTTATTGATGGCTTGTATTCTGGATAGAGACAAAACTTCAGAGGCTTGAAATACTTTATTTTCTTTCTTGAGTCTTTAACATTCCTATTACATACCTCTATATTATGTTAATCAGAACTGCTTTTACACATTATAATTTGCAATTATGCTTCAATTTTCTAAGTGTGTAAATTGTTATGGTATAATGTGAAACTCCAAAGGTGTGTGAAAATGCTAGATCAGAAAATTCTATCATAATTAATTGTTTTATAAATTACCTTTTTTCATTATAGATATTAAGTATCTAAATACTTGGGGTGAACAGTAGGTTAGGTCATGAAAAACTGCTGAAAACAGTCTTTTTAAAAGTCAATGCATTCTAATAAGTGATGATGAGAATATGAGAGTATTCCAAGCTGCTACTCTCAGTTTGTTAAACCAAGAGAGATAAAGTTCCTATGTTTTATCTAATGTTGCCAATGATTCATTAGCCATATGAAGAAAAAAAATCAAAGGCAGAGATGAGAAGGGGTACAGCAGTTTACTCAAGATTTTTAATGTTCTGAATCAGGAACTGCAGGAACAAAGGTAAACAATATTTCCATTTTCCTAGAAACGTGTGCCTGATGTCTTCTGTAGTGAATCTTTTGTGGACTACTTTTCCTGTATTCTTCATTTTATCAACCTTAAATCACAGAACCGCAGAAAGATAGGGAGAGATTGGGAGAGACCTCTGGAGATCATCTAGTCCAACCCCTTGCTAAAGCAGGTTTACCTAGAGCAAGGTGCACAGGATTGCATCCAGGTGAGTTTTGAATGTCTCCAGAGAAGGAAACTCCACAGCCTCTCTGGGCAGCCTGTTCAGTGCTCTGTTACCCTCATAGTAAAGAGGTTTTTTCTTCATGTTCAGAGGAAACTGCCTGAGTTCCAGTTTGTGCCCATTGCCCCTTGTCCTGTCACTGGGCACTGCTAAAAATAATCTGGCCACTTCTTTGATTTTTGTGTACTTAAGCTTTTAACGGCTCATCAGAGTTAACTATTTTATACATGCAGAGAAAAGTTAATGTGAGTGTAATTTTATATATTTGCCTACATAAACACACATATGGTCCTTTGGAGTGTAACGCTTATAATGAAGACTCTATTTATTAGGACAAAAGTTATCAGTGTGAACTCTATAAAGCTGTTCATTAAAAAGATGTTGTTTATATATATTCGAAAGATTCTAATAATTTAACTAGAATAGATAGCTATCTTGAGCTCTCATCAATAAATCTTGATGGAGAGGCCTGTAAGAGCACCTTGTGGTTTCAATTGAGAAGGAAGGAAACAAAGGAGTAACTTGGCAAGGAAAGCAGAAAAGAGGTGTTTAACAGCCAATCTGGACGGATCATCAGCCAAGATAATCTTCTTAGTATTCAAATGTTATAAAGCAGCCAGATGTTTGGGCAGAAAAAGAAGCTGAAGACTCTGGATGCAGACAGATTTAAAGTCCTTTTTTTTCCAACCAGTAATATAAGGACTTAACAATGCATATAGTTAATATTCTCTTGCATTCTCAACAGTAAAACCTTGGTCTGAACTGTGTTATTTCAGGAGAGGATGGAGTTTAAGCCTTACCAAATGCGTGGTTTTGTCAAAAAAAGCGCACCCACATAATAGCGTATGTTGCCAAAACCATATCTGTATTAGCAGTAATTTCTAAGCACATTAGGGATATCCAGTCCCAACAAAGATCACTACAGGAATAACAAGTGATTGATTTCATTTCCTAGGATGATAAGCTGGTTCAGTCCTTACATTTTGGTGATAATAATTAGACAAACATATCTGATCCCCGTAATGTGAGGATGCACGTGATGAAATCCTAACCTTGGCAGAAGAGCTTAAGTATTTTCCCTTGATCCCTTCTCCTTAAAAAATCTTGTCTTTAGGCATCCAGAGCCAAAGAATTTGCTGGACTCTAGTACTTGTGTTCTGCACATAAACTTCCGTAACAAATCTCTTGAGCTGAAAGCTGTCCCCAATACTCTTAAGACTGTTTGCACACTAATACTTTCCAGACTCACATTTCTTACAAGATGAGTGTCTCAAAGTGAATAAAGCCTTGGAATTATGTGAGAAGCTTTATTTGAGAAAGAAGTAAAGATATGAGAAGAGTCTTGAACAGGAAGTATTTTTATTTTCATTCCAAATTTCTCATAGGCATGCTATTCTTGATATAGATGCATATTGTTTATCATACTTACATTATTAATATATTTATATTTTTTTCTTCTTGCCAATATTATGTTACTATATTGATTTAAATGAATACTATAACTTGTTGATTAGTCTGTGCACCTAGATAAATCAATAAACCTCCTATTTGCAAAACTTAGTAAGATGGTGGGAGTAATTAATGTTAGCTGAGGTCTTTTGACTAATCAGTTTTCATCATTATGCCTTGCCATAAAAATCTCCATCTTTACGCAAACAATCCTGATTCCATATTGGGCAAGACTTTCTACCAACTACAATTATATGTAGGCCAACCAATTTATGTATGTAGGGCAACCAAAAGGAAGGTTGGTTGTAGACACTTAATTTGAAGGGTATTATTTTTAGTCCCACTAAGGACTAGTGGCATGAAAACAATTAGGATCTTTTGTCAAGTTAATTAAATTTTACTAAGTGTAGTAATCTCAGTGGGTTTAGTACACCAGAGAAAATGCTAATTAAAACTTAAATTCTTCCTGGTATAATAAGGAGCTCTAACTCTAGTAGCAAATGAATGTTTTGCATACTGATAGATATTCAAACACTGATTTTTAACTAGATGAGGTTGAACCCTTAAATGATTCAGATCTGCTGAAGGCTCTCTTGAGAACACCAGTAAGTATGTTGTATCTTGGAGACATCCACCTAAGGAACATTAAACAATCTGTAAGACTTGCCTTTTTCTTAACAGAAATGGTGTCAAATTTGCAGCAGGATCCAAACATAAAGCAATTGAAATGCAAAAGAAATTTAAATATTTAAAATTATGGAGCAAAATAAAGAAAATACTTCTACCAATTATCCTTTTCTGATTACTATTTCTGATGACTTGCTAAGGAACAGAGATTTAATGAGATAAGTTGGTCTGTGGCAGGTACAAGAAGACTGACTGTGTATATTTTTTTGTTTGTGCTATTTCATTATCAATGCTCAGTCAATAATTATTGAGTATTTTTTACACCGTCTTCTTCATCATTATGTTCTAGAAAGAAATCTCCAATACCCTAAGGTTTAAAAACACACAACATTATGCAATAGTAAAGCTTTTGTCTTGGCTTTATACCTCTCATTTACCTTTTAATTTACTGAGCAAATTCAGATGTGCAAAAGAGATCCCTTCGAAACCACAATCATCAATCTGGACCAACCTAGAAAATCCTTTGTCTTGCAATTTTATCTTCGCTCAAAAAGACAGGCAAACAGCATGATAGCCTTTCCTCTTCCCATAGAGAATGACATTTAACTTACCAAGGTTAGGCTGTATATAAGCATGTACATCCTTACCCTGAGACAGAAAGCAAGGCCGTAGCGAAGAGCCCTCTCTTCCAAAAGTGCGTGTGCTCATCTTTGCCAGAATGAGATCAGCATCACGTTGCATATCTGCTCAGTTGCACTCTAAGTACTGTGAATATTGATGAAGATTTCTTTGTTGGATGGCTGACTGCTTAAATTCACCTGATGTTCTTAGCTTGTAGTCATTTGGGCAATTAATGTTCGTCTTGCAATAATTCAAAGAAAGGGTCAAACCTAGGACAGAGGGATCTGTAAATTACAAGAGATCTGCCTGACCGGGCTGCAGAGCTGCTCCCTGGGAAAAAGAGCAGCTGTGAGAAAGAGCATGGACATTGCTCTGCCCTCAACACAGTGATCTATGGGTGGACGCTGCCTCTTTCAGATCTTGTGTCTCTTATCCTTATGGCCTTGGGACAGGGGAATAAAGGTTGTTTGTTTCTCAGTGAGGAGCCACTGCACATCCCAGTCATGAATTACCTGTGAGCCTTGGCAGTGAAAAGCAGACTACTCAGTTTTGGAAAAAAAGTAAAAGAGAGAGCTTGCAGTACGTCTTTTTTGACTGCTTGATGATAAAACAGAATAGTTTCCATAGCCTGGAAATGCACAGAGCACCCTTGAAGTATGACAGACAGAAAGAAGCTAAGACTGCCTTTGTAGCTGTTGATGCAGCTAACACTCAGTAGTCAATTTAAACTTCTTCTGCTAAACCATTACGAGGTCAGCTGTACAAGTCAGAGGGTTCCCTTTTGATCCCTCTACTTTTTCCTTCCTTGCCCAATACTGCATCTTAGTCAAATGTGAGTAAGGAACATACCAAAATTGTAGCATGTCCCCCATGACACTGATTTTTCTGTAGTCTTCATGAGTGAGGAGGGTAACATCTGCTGAGATTGTCATTAGAGTGATTTCCATCTCCTGTAATAATATCAGGGAAAATAACAGTTGAAATCAATTATTATTGACTTAAAAGTAGAAATAGGTATTCTGGGTCTAGTACTGGGCACTGCAGAAATGCAAATACAGTTATAATTCCCAGCAGTGCAGTCCCTTTGGATCGGACACCAATACACATCTGGGAGTCGGAATTTCATTCCGACTCTTTATTCCTTGAAAATAATGGCTAAACACACACCACCTGAAATTTCTCCCCTCATTCCTTTCACAGCCACTCACACTAAACTGCTGATTTTCAGTAGTGTGTGCTCTACCTATGGATTTGACAGACATATCAATCACCTTTGACTCAGAGAAGATAATTTTTATGTAAAGAAGAACTGCAACACATCTCCCTTGAAATTTCCTTAACAAACTGGTTTCATTGTAATTCACTCAAAAACGATGCAGAGCTCAAAAGCAGCCTGCAGAGAACTTTTTCTGGAAGCATTCTCCAATGTCAGACAGATTAAACAGTACAGGGAGAGTGCTCACTGCAACAGATTCACTTTAGTCTGCTCCCAGGTGCTTCCAGCCAGTAGGAAAACAACAATGGAGTCCACTGTAGCCACTGAAAAACATAAAACATTTTAGTCTCTCTATTAGTGTGTTTAGTGTATTAGTTTCAGCATAAGTTAACACTGTCCAATCCACAATTTCTAAAGATCTTTGGACTTTGAAAGTTTCAGGCAACTTTTCTTCACAAATGGAAATACCTTTTAGATCTGGCAGACTGACAGTGGATTAGCAAATGCAATACATAAGGAAAATGAACAACAGCATATATCTCCATCTTCTGTTCTGACAAGTGAAGTTTAAATTATTGATAACAGACTTGTAAACATACTCGTGTCTTGCAGACCTGACTTACTTTTTGAGGTTTTCTGATGGCTCTGTTATCGAGTCTTTTCTCCTCAGAAGCTGAAAGAAAGCAATGTATATTTTTGCAATATCAAAGTATAATATCAGTTAAGTTTATGTGTGATGAAATATCAATAAGGAAATAAAAGATTTTATAAATTTTATAAATAAAAAATTCTTCTGTTCCTGACACACAGTACAGTCACTACTTCACAGCCAACAACTCCTGTCCATACTTTAAGCCAATAATTAAATCAATAAAAGAAATACACTTGACATAGAACTTCAATTTTAAAAGCAAAACCAACAGCAATGTAAAGTATCAAATTAATCCAAAGTAAACCCTGGTGCAAATAATGAATTAAAAAATGTCACCTTGTACTTTTTAGAAAGCTATCTACCAGGAGTACCATACATAACCATCCCAGAATAGAAACACTATTCAAACACATGGAGAGAGAGAGCGATATCTCATTTTTTTCCTGCATGACAAACTAAGGCAGGACACCACCTTAATTTCTAGCACAAGGTAATTACATCTCATCTCTGACAAGGAATAACCAACACCAAAGCTTAATATTCATGTGTGGAGAATGGTTTAGTTTGATTCTACTTCACTATGGTTATGCATTTTATGAGTAGGGATGGGATTATTTGTGTCATTAATGTTAAACAAAAATCCAAGTGTTTTGCCAGTTTGGCATCTCAGGAATACCCTATGTGTTGTGATAATTGTGCCACTTTAGCAACCTTGAATGCAGCCCAGTCAATTACTGTGACACTGTAAAAATGTGCTGTGGAAGAACAGAAAACTTTTTCTTCCTGTGCCTTAGCCTATACTTAACCCCTGAGGAAACACGGAAGGTAATAATGATCTGAACAAAGAGTACATTCATTTAACCCACACGTGTGCTCTATGCTGTGATGCAGCCATGACTCAGCTCGGAGCTCAGACCAGGCTGACAGGAATGTGTCATTAGGGGAGCTGGTCAGAGTTTACACAGCTAGTGCTTTCCAATACACTCTAATTTGTAGAGGCAAGTACACTCCAGGCAAGTAATACAAATAAAATGACACTGGCCAGTGCAAACAAGATTTTGATAAAAATAGTTCCTTGGTCAGCCACTATCTGTACTTATTTCACCTCTAATTTATATTTTCTGAGAGAAAGAGTCTTGTTTCTTAGAATTATTCCAGAATAAAAATCTGAAAGGGCTGTCTATATGCTGAATGACATCTTCATTTCTCTGTTGCTTCCAAGGCATCTGCAATACTATGCTATTCTTAACATTAAAGATTCTTTTCAGACTCCAGGTTCAAATTTACGCCCTTCAGATCTCTCCTCCCCCATTCTTAATTTTCCAGTTCATTGTAACATTGTTTTAAACATTTATGATGGCTGTGCTCTTCCTAAGATAAACATAGACCAAGAAGGTCTGTCCTTCAGCTGCTAAAAACGAAGCTGTGGAGAAAAGAAAGTAACATTGATGACTCAATCTTTTCTTATATTCTAGAGTATATACAGCTTTATTGCAATGAATGGTATGAACCTTGAAATTCTAGCAACAGGCTAAAAGTTGCCAGGCTGCTCTCCTGTCTTTTGAAAAGTTCAGTAAGTTTAAAAAACATTTTTGTGTGTACGGTTGACGGTTTTGTAATTTTCAAACTGGAGATTCCATATATCCCTACTATTTTTACTGGTATCTATCTCTTAAACTCAAATTCACAAAGGTCACGTTAGCATCTCATTAGTCCACATAATTGCAGTAACCACTAATTCAGTGAAGATATCAAGCAATAGGTCTCTTGGTATAACTGCACTGACAATTCCTTTTTTTTTTTTTTTAATTCTCCCTACCTAGATAGGAATCAAGAACTCATTTTCTTATAAAAGTGATTCATAATAGCAGCAAGATGAAGAGAACTGTGCTGATGACTGATCATCTTAATATGTTTAATGTTTGCAAGGATACTGAGCTGTCTAATGTACCTAGTTATAATCAGATGATAACTACTGCATTTCAGTACTTTAATTTGCCTTGGACTACATTTCATGTGTCATTCTACCTCCATGACACCATTGCTTTTACAAAAAGAAATTTCAAGAATAAACCAACATAAATATATCTATGAATTTAACAGAACAGAGAGATTAGAGAACCTTGGTATCAGTTCAATTTTCCAGTCATATTTAACTAAATGTTTTCTAGCAGGAATTGTGGAAGGGATATAGAGAATGGTTTCATTAACATTCTATGTTTATGTATTTAAACAGTGCAGGTTTTCTGAAGCTACAGTCCAACAGTGGAATATAGCCAGTAATCATTTGTTAAAACTATTTAAGGGTTTGAAAGCAGCAATCATTTATCTGAGTGAAGGTTGTGAAGTGCGTTTTTATACTTCTTCAGGCTCCTAATGGAGTGGAAATGGAAATTTTCATTTTTGCTCCAGCAAACGTATATAATATCATTAATGATCACCTTCATTGCCTTGTTACATCTGCTTCTACCAGTGCTCAACTAATACCTCCTGGCCAAGAACCAGCAATTCCAGTTCAAAGTAGGTTTACTAAGATGTTTTTGCTATCAGACTCACATGGAAGGCATATTTCAGCTCCATTTATAAAATATTCAAAACTGAAACCACAGTATCTGCCTCTACTAAAGTCTTAGCAAGATAGTGCCTGGAAATATTTGCATGATAACACCAAGAAAAGGTTCATGACTGATAGGGAGAGATGCTCCCAGATGTAAATGAATTGTATATTAAAGGAATGTGATTCCCCAGCTAATAATACCCGTTAGGTCTCAGAGCATAGCAGAAATCACCAAACCTGAAGTCTGTTAAAGAAATATACTTGAAAAACAAAAATAAAAAATATTTTAGAACTAGTTACGGTTCTCCTTTACAATAAATTTTTATATTCTTGAAGTTTAAGCACATACATCCTCTTTATATATACAGGTATAAAACTTCACATCTATCTGCTGGTTGTGCAAGTGGCTTCTCATAAATTAAGCAGCCAAGCAATCATGCTATTAGGTAACTAATGCATTTTGAAAAACTAACTAGATATATACTTTTAGTTATTTGAATTAAAAACACTGTTGCACGACACTTCCATAAGAAGTGGAAGAACACATTGTGGTGTCTTGATGAAAACAGATATTAATCTATGCTAACACTGTTAGCGATGTAGATATGTGGGTCCCTGGGCCAAAAATGGAAAGTTCTGCTTCCATGGTTAGATTTTTATATGCAACTAAAACATTTCTGCAGGAACTAAAATTTAGCTTTATCATACGTCATAAAACCTGTTCTCATAAATCCTAAATCTGTGATATCTCATCTATTTTTGCAAAAACTTAACTGAGTGCATTTAAAGGTCAAGGAATTTTCACCTCTAAGTGAGATATGGATTCTTGTGTGGTAAATGAGAAAAACAGTCAAATGAGAAAAAAATCTGGCTAAGTGAACTAAACTAAAAACCTCATTCTCTTCTGAATTAGATTAATTGATGAGATTATATTTGCAAAGGTAAGTACTGAGGCTAGGACCTGTTCTTTAATCTTCTAGAGGAATGTGATGAGTGGGTGTTAATTACCATTCCACATGCTCTCTTCTGCTTGTAAGAGCTTGATAAGTAGAATGTTAACATTTGATTCCCGCTTACATTTTATTGTCTGCCCAGATTCTGTATTATTCATTTTGCTGTGTTATTTTTTGAGCAGCCATATTTTTAGAAAAGAGAAATGTGACTGTAATTTCCTTGTTGCTGGACAGGAGCTTAGATCAAGGCCATAATTTATTTCAACATCATTTTATCTTACATAATGAAATGTAAGTGTACTGATACATCTCTTTTTAATATAAATATTCCAACTTTCAGAATTAAAATACCTCCTTTAGTTAATACACCATAGTGTCAATTTTTGTCACAAATAAAATCAGACTGTATAAGAGAGCATACATCATATGTATATATATGCAAACACATACGTAAACATATATAGTTTACAGCTAAACAAGGGACAAACCTCAGCTTCATAGTTTGAATCTATCTCTGATCACCAGTGAAGAAATAGGAAAAAGACTGTTTCCCGAAGACAGCGGTACTTTACCAACATAAGAATAAAGTGTACAGGTACATAGATGCATACACATGAATTAGCACATGCACAGAATTAGCATGCACAGAATTAACTACTGTATTTAAAATTTTCCAAATGTGGATAAAATATTTAACTACAGAGATCACTATCTGTTTCAACAGATTTTTACCTTCTTTTAACTAATGTCATTTTCAATCAATTTATACTTATGGCAATGCAGGGACAAAATAACAAAATAACATCAAACGCAAAATAATTTAATGTGCAGCTGGTTTACTGATACACAAAATTATTTTACATTAGAAACTCTTCGATTTTTATATTACTTATAAAGAACAAATAAAGCCAGGATTCATAGCAAGAACTAGTTTTACTCAAGGAGAGAGTGATTTCAACAGACAAATTTGAATGTGGAAAGTACTACTGACAATATAGATTAAGGGTTTCAATAGCAGACTTCTGAAATCTTGCACTTGAAGTGTTTGAATCATCCACTGTCACTGACTTAAATAAAAATGAAGCAATTAAATGAGGGTCAGATGTATAGGATTTGATTCACAGATTCACCAAAGCAGAATAGGGTCTAGTCACACACAAAGTGCAGCTGATGGTAAGGACAGACTCCCCAACAGGCAGATTCCACTCCTTCCAGCTTTCATGTCTATCCTGCAGCTGAGAGTCTTCTCCTGCATATGCTCCCCATAAAGCCACAATTAAAGTCAAAATTGTATCCTACTTTCCACTCCAAGGCACCCACAAAGTGCAAGTGTGGCCCTCTCAACCTCTTCCCACTGGTGCTCAGCCCTAGCATGCTCAGCACTGCAGCAGGATGATAGCACTGTGCCATCTGAGCTGGCTTAAATTGCTCTGGGAGTGTAGCTGCTGTCATAGGGCCAGACATTGCAAATTCATCCCACAGCGAGCAGCTCAAGCAGAGGAGCAGCTTTAATTCAACTTCCACCTAATGTTTCTTCTAAGATATGAACTATCCCATTCACACATCTCTCGGGCCTTCTACTGTAGTATCATGGGCAGTGGAGGTGTGAACTGAATTTTTGACCATACTATTCTCACAGTGCTTCCGCTTGAGAGTGGGTGCCTTGCAGCAGCTCCCATTTTTAGGAAGATCTCAGCTTTTCTGAAAATGGCTGGAGCTGAGTCAAAATGAATAATAAACTTGTGTAACCTCAGAGCACTGCTGGAGCCACTAAGCATTAACAAACAGAATTAACATTTACAGGTTAAAGATCTGTTTGGTTGGTGGTTATTTTTCAGTATTAAATATAATTTACAGCTGGCTGATTTATGGGCATGGAGTCATTTAAGATATTAAAGAGTACCAAGTAGCTGTTTCATAGCTGCGGAGCAGCTTCAAGTCTTCCGCTCAGCTCCCTGTGCCATCCCTCTTAAACAAAGAGACCATTAATAAACTGCTTTGCGTGGAACAAGAAAGGACTGAGTACTGCAGCCTCATTTCAGAGGTAATAGGCTTAATAATGAACAAATGACACTGGAATAGTTTTAGGCTCTTATTTTCAGTAATGTATGTGCCTTGCTATAGCTCTGTGTGTGGAAAGCCCAACTCAAGAAAAACATTCCATAGTTATTCACATCACAGTCTATTTTGTGATACTTTTCTGTAAAGAGATCCAGACAAAAGCTTCCAAAGGACTATGTTCCAAGGTCAGAGCCAGTTATTACTTAAGAAAATATTGCTGAAATAGATGAGAACTGTTGTAGGAGGGGGAGGAGGAACTGGGGCAGTAGTCTCTCAGGGTTTCACGCCACATCTTTCTCTAAAATAAAGATATGCTCACACTCATTCTTAGCACTTTGTGTATTGCTTGAGTGGAATGACTGGAGGGGAGGGGCTGGTGGGAGAGAAGAGAAAGCGATGCTTATATCAGGTTTTCTTATAAACCTAAAATTTTGGCAGACAGTATAGAAACTTTGAAATTGCCAAATATTTCAAATGAATGTGGGTAAGTACTCAGTGAACTTTAAAGCACCTCCTGGGACCTGCAGAAGGATTTATGGTAGCTATTCAAAACCAAACTAAATATAGAGATTTTGTGTAGTTCCAACCCCAAGTCAGACAATGCTGGCAGTTCAAGCTGGGTTCTCCTTTGAGCTTTCAATTTTGTTTGAATCTGAAACTCTACGCAAAACTCAGGAGATGCAAACATACGTAGACAGTTTCCCCCCAAAGTGCTAACTGACTTGTGAACCAAACCCCAATTGAACTCCAGTCTATTTAAAATCCAGCAGGCAAACACTTAGCTCAGAAAAATTCTTTATTCACTTACATACATAAAAAGAAGATAAAATGGTAGTGCAGCATCGAACCGCACAAAAGTGTATTTAGAGAACAATGAGAAAGTCTCTGTTCTCCATACAATACACTTTGTCACATAATCTCCTTGAACATCTCTACAGGCTGTGATTTCATCTGTGGGCTGCCTCTGAAAACCAGAGCATGCCCAGAATCACTGCACTGTCCACCTCCATTCCTTGTACTTCTCTAAGATGACTCAGTTTTAAAGAAATCTTAGGTAAGGGGCAAAATAATCATCTTCCTCCTGCTCTTGCCTGCCAGAGTCATGACTTCCATGGTGATATCTCAGCTATAAGCACAGATGAAAATGCTGCAATGATGCCAAAGCTCTCCTTAGAAAACAAAAATAATGTAATAACGATATAATGTCATATATAATGTTATAATTAAAATCTTTCACAGAAAACTGGAAAGAGGTGACTTGAAACTGGAATGGTTTCACTGTGTCTTGCTAATCACGCATTGCCTGACAAGCCGAGGATGCAGTAGCCACATGCATGCACAAGCTAACAAGAGTCCACACATAGGCAGCACAGTATTGGAACTACACAAGACGGTACTCCTGTTGGGAAGAGTGGGAGGACCATGAGTCAAGAGCCTGTGTCTCACACCAAAGAGGACATCTGGTCAGTGACATTTCAGTTCAGGCAAATTAAAATGTGGGTGTGTGAATCACCAGTGTGATTAACCACTTACAGGCTACATTTTGCCTGTCTGTATAGATTATTCACTTATCAGCAATGATTTCCGGTATTCTTTGCTCTGTTGTCCTGATCCCATGAAGCAGTAGCTCTTGTAACAAAGTTTGCACATCATCCAAAAGTACTCGGATGCAGTAAATGGCAAAAAAACCCCCAAAACAAGCAAACCCGTTTTCTGATGTATACAGCTGCAGCTATAGAAATAAGCAATACTCACAAACACCCAAAAAGTGAGTGAAGACCAGAGGGAAGAGTGAAGATAACAACGCTCTCTGCAAGAGAAATCCTGAAGCTTGAGCTGGGGTGAAATTACTGAAGAAAAAGGAATACTGTGTCTCTGGCGGGAAGCAGCAGGACAATGAATGTGTCAAGAGACAGAACAGAGATGCCCAGTGTGGAACTTCTGAAAAATGAGCTCAGCCTTAAGGTTCCCATATTCCTGTCACTAATTAGACACCAATGTAACCAAGGCTCACACTATAGAAACCACCTTGATCCTCCAATACCAGTTCTCAGATGGAATTTGTCTTCAGGGCTACAGTTTGAGCTACACTTCTGATGAAGGGTCTGCAACCTTAAGAACTGTTACAAAGCAAAATTCATTACCATTGTAATTACCATTCCTATGTTAACAGATGGGCAGCTGAGATTATGAGTGTTATTTGTTCAAGGTCACACAGGAAATCTATGGCAGAACCCTGGTTCGAACACAAGTCTCCAGAGCACAAACCAATTGCTTTAACTGCAAAGCTATTCTTTTTTCCTCAAATAGCCCAGCTGGCACCTTGCTTGCTGAGTGCAGCAGGTAGGGGCTGACATTCTGAGTCCTTTCAATTGATATTATTAGCATATAGCAACAAAGACATGTGCAGTGGAGTATCGGCAGCCAAAGGGATAAGTGATGATTGTAAGATAAAGTGTTTGTGTTTCTAGCCACCTGTTTGCAAATAATCCAAATTATTATTTTTAGGAGTGCTGATTCCGTCATAGCTATATTTCTGGTGTAGGGTAGCTCTTTTCTAGTAGTGGATGGCTGAGAAAAAGCATTTGCTTCTCGTAGAAAACAGAAACACAAAACTTTATGTACTTCTAATTCATCCTGTTGATAAAATACAAGAGTTTCACATTCACAAGCTTCTTATTAAACATTACCACAAAATCTGGATAACAAAAAAAACCAACATAGCGCACTAAGAGAGCAAAGGTGCATATGACATATACAGGATTTTTTGTATGCAGAACCTTTTCTTTCTAAATTTTAATTATCTCCTACTGGAACTACTGCAAAAGAAAAATGGCTTTCATAAACAGCATCCCTTTCCCTCCGCAGGCAAGGTACCTTGCACTGCCTTGCTTTCTCTAACACTCTCACAGACAGTTCAATTCCTACCTAAACAAAAATGCTTGAGTGTCCAAGCAGTATAACAGATACTCATCATGTCTCCTCATGTGTTATGGGAAAATAACACTAGCTTCAAGAGAACACTAAGCTAGAGCAAGGAGGGACTGGCTGCTCAGAAGAAAGTACAAGGCATGGAGATGAAGTCTCTATTTTCAGGCACACAGAGCATCTTTCTCACTTGGAGAAAAAAAGGCAAAGCAGAAAGCATTTCCTCTCCACCCAGTGGAGCAGGGCAGTGAATGAGGACAGCCTGTGGCTGAGGGCCAAAGCAGGAGGAAGAAGAGACATCCGTAGCCACTGAGTTTTTTAGGTACTTTTTGTAAAAAACCCCTCAAAGACTAGCAGTTTCTTTGGGTATCACAGGTGTCCTCCAGGGAAGTTAGCTTAGCATTCCCTTGCAGTTACGTAAACTCTGTGCCACTACTTCATTATATTAGACTAAAGTACCCTCTTCATGTTATGAATATGTTCTGATTTATTGTCTGCTTTGGCTCAAACCAACAGGACTATACATTAAGGGGGAAAAAAACCCATGCTGTCTCTATATTTATAACCTTGTCATTTAAACATTTGGCAGCCTTTCAGAGGCTCCATATGTTCGCTGTATTAAGCTTTACCATAAAAGGAACTAAGAAGCAAAGTCAAAAGAAAGCTGATATTATATGGTTTAAAAGTCTAGCAGTAAGAATAATAATCAAGGAATATTTTCAATAACAGCCATTCATGATACCTCTGCTACTTCAAAGGCCTTGTAATGAAACACCATCATCCTTAGACATTGCTGGCAGACTGTCTTCATACAAAATTACTTAGATTGTACACATCAAAGCTACTGTTAACCCTGTGCTTAACATAAATTGAAAAAAATTTTTAGAAGGAGACAAAATTTGAATTTAGAAACTGGGAAAATTCCATTTGGTAGTATAAAATAGCAAAGAAATAAACACTTCTGGAAGAAAGTTTGGAAACGAATAGCAATGGGTCTTCCACAATCCTAATATGATAATTTACACTTATTGGAGTACTATAATATATCTAGAGCCAAACTAAATTTAACAAATTCACATCATAAATACATTGTTAGGTATACCTCCATACACATTTGTCTAATTGATACAGCAGTGCCTCTTGCAGATGAGATACCTCATCTCTCTGCTTTCTTTAGTCAGAATTAATATCAAATGCCCTGCTGAGACAAATAACAAGAAAAAAGCTACTAAGGCTGAAGTTTAATTTCCCCTTTTTCAGATTTGTACCAACTTTCCAGGTTTAGACGTTTGTGGTTGTTACTTAGGAGCTGAATCTTTGTGTCTGTGCTTTGAGATGCAAAATATTTCTTTACCATCATCTAATTCTACTTTTTTAGTATCGCAAGGAGTTCTTTTGAAATATACCCCAACTACAGACAAGAACCAGCTGAAACAACTCCCTCTCCTACGTCTGCATCTCCCAAAAGCCCCATAGCACTTCCTGAGAACTGAGGGCCTTCATCTGTGGAGAACAAATCAGAATTGTTTCCTCTACAAACCTTTCCATTTAGAGTGGGTCTTAACATAGCTGGCATTAAACATCATCTGTGTCCACAGGGAATATAAATAATCATTAGTAGGCAAGGTTGTTAACCTTGTGCAATAATCCTTTGTGTCCGTTGGAGATATTGAGCCTGAGCATGATCCTAATATTGCCCAGATGGGAAGGAAAAAAAAAAAAAAAAGAGAGAAAGAAATTGTTTTGTACAGTAACTTTAACTGGGTGGGTGGGAGGTGGTGGTGGATGGAGAGGATCATTCCATAGTGCCTCACTGAAAGCACATAAGGTAACCGAGAAAGTTTCCCAAATGAGACTTGCCACAGTCATATTTAGGCAATACCACCATGAAATAGAGGCAATCAACCACCACTCACTGTCAGAAGAAAAGTAACATTTTACATTAAAAATAAAAAATTCTTGATGTTTAACAACAATAACTAAGGACTGTAAATTAATTAAACTTCTGGCATATTACAAAACTCTGCAACCTAAGTCATCCAGAAACGGCTATCCAGCTCTATTAAGTGACTCAAACAAATTCCAGTTGCCTTGTCCAGTTGCCTTATGGATTCTATGCTTTTCAATATTAATTTTCTTGTGTGAAATGTCTAACTATCTTTCAGTATCATGTATGCTATTCTTTTGGCTCATTCAGCAGATTAAGGGGAGTAACATCTGTAAGAAACTTTTGAATTATTGTCAAAAGTGATTTATATGCAAAAATGAAAAAAAAAAATGTTTCATTTTCAACTCTTCCCAATGGAATTAATCTGATTTCTATTAATCAAAGCATTCATAATTTTGTTGACATTTACATATATTTTTTTACGTGTGATTATGGGATAGTAGTTAATGAACAAACTGTATTTGATTATAAAACCACCACCATCATCTCCTGATCATGAAATACATCAGGCAGGATTATTTGCAGCCTTTAATGTTAATAGATCTGAAAAAGAAAATCTACCGTTCTCTATTAAGGTATCCTTAGGTAAACATCACTGCAAGACTTTACTATGTGATGTGTTATAGAATCATAGAATATTTTGGGTTGAAAGGGACCTCCAAAGATCATCTAGTCTAACTGCTCTGCAATAAGCAGGGACATCTTCACCCAGATTGGGTTGCTCAGTCTGTCTCCTTGGATCACATCACGTGAATAAGTATTGGCATACATGGATGTGATTCATCACTTTAAAGGAAATACTTAAAGATTAAAATGAATCCAATCTATCCCAACTTAAATCACTGAAGCAGCAGATAAAGCAGAACTGACAGATCAGAAAGATTATTAATAATTATGCACGATTCATTTTTCTTTGGCATGCCAAAACACTTTGGAGTAAATTGTTGTTTTAAATAGTTGGTTATTCTGAAATTCAAAGCAACTTATCAATGAAATGTGAATTTGTCAGTACTCTCATTACCTCTATGCTCAAAAATTTTATAAATAAATAAATACACCTTCTTGATGCTGAATGCTTTTCAGTCTTACTTTTTTGAGATAACAATTTGATAGTATCTTAGCAATGAAAGGTGGAAAAATAACTAGGATCTAAGTAAAAATGCTTAATTCAAGAGACAAATACACAAAACAGTTTTAGTAATTAATAGATATTCAATCTCTTATACTACCACTGTGAGCCACTGTCTTTCTCAGCTAGATCCAGGAAATATTTAAAAGAGAGAACACACAAAATAATAAATGAGTTTGTACTTTTATGAAGACATGAGAATGTGTCTGCATTTTCAAACTATCTGCCATTTGTATTGTGCAATTAATATGAATACTTTCCAAAAGCTCCTGGTTTTCAAACCAATACCCTATTGTTCATTTTAAAACATAATACTGAGTTGCATCAGGGAGAACTTGTATATACATCCCTTTGTTTAGCTTGTATGTGGATACATTTGTATTTCATTTATAAAACAAGTAAAACCCCAAAATCTATCCAGCTGCTGCCTAAATTTTATTAGAGGACTTCCTGTGTGTGGACAGTTGCTGGTTGATGTATTTGACAAAACTGAATAGGAATTCAACTGTTACTGGGAAAGAATAAACCACATAGTACTGAGAAGCGTTCATAGTACTCTTTGCACTAAACTTACTGCTATAAAATCAATTTACAGGGCACAGCTTTTGTCTTGGAGGAACGCTAAATGAGACATAAAATTTATTATTGAAGGAAGGTGCAAAGTGTGATTTCCTTTCCCAAATATTATCTTAAAATATTAGAGAATCAGCATCTACATACAAGTATTTATAACTCCAAAATGTCAGAAGTAATCTTTAAAATAACATAATGAACTCTACCAGACAGGCCAAGTTCTACACTCAGAAAAGCACAAAATCTTACTACTTCTGCTCATGTAAGTTATTGTTTTTGGGGTGGGAGAACTCAAGCTAATTAAATAAGCTGATCATGACCACAAAGACAGCACTACTGGCATAAAATCTCCCTTTTAGTATGCTTAATAGTAAAAAACAGTGCTATCTTTTAATAGCATGCATATATGACTGGCATATGCATATGAATGTGAGATGTCTGGGGAGTTTCAGATCACCTGTGTGGTGTGTGACCATAGCCGGCATACATGCATAGCATGTTCACATACTGCTCTTTGCATTCTGGCAACCCTGTATTTCCATGCAGGTTTGCTTATTTTTTTAACAATTTCCAAACAGTAACACTTTATACATCAGTACCGTAGTTGTGAAATACCATGAGTTTATAAAAGAGATAGACTGTGAGAGTTCGCTTTCAAAAAATTGTGATACAGACTATGTTTGATTCTTAATAGAAATAAACATTGAAAAATGCATACCTTCATTAAAAGACAATAATAAGCATAAGATGCTGTATACAACTATTCAGAAACAGTTCTCTCTGTACTGACAGTACAGCAGAAGATTTTAGATCACTCTGCAAACAGAAAGAAGTGTTAAAAGTGTATAAGAGTTTCCCACTATGCAATCTGGACAAAGTAGCTTTTCCCTTGAGTTATATACTTACTAGCACGGAATTGAAAATATAAATTGTTAGAATTGGGAGGCAATATTTCACCACTGTTTTAACAGTATGGCTTTGCCTTCTGCAAACAAAGATTCAGGGTCTCCCTACTCAATTATGCTATACAATATTTGCTGAAGATCTACAATCCTTACACAGAGAAACTAAATTTGAAACTGATACAGTTACATAAGTACCACAAAATCTCATAAGTGCAGATCATTATTGTATATCAACTCCAGAAAGATAAATTTCTATTACTAAAACTAAAATATAAATGTGTCCTAAATTGCCTAAAAGAGTTTGAAAAAACACTTGATAGGGTGGAGTGGGTATTTTGTTTATTTCCTACAGTACTCATAGCAAGAATATTATTCATTCACGTGTCCAAAGCTGAGAACCACACTCTGCTTAGAATTTGGGCTGTAAAACGGAAAACACCACTTTAACTGATACCACAGGCAGAGTAGAGCAGATGGTAGGCAACTATTGTCTTCATCATACCTCCACCGGTGCTTACAACCAGTTACTACAAAATCAGTAAATCTCTTCTAACTATTTCCCCTTCCTCAAACTGGACTCACAGCAATGACACCTGTTAGTATCTATTTTCAAATGAACCTTATTTCTTATATCTTGTATGGTTGCTTGAAGACAATTTAAATTGCCTCTTACCCACAGGCTCTTAAATGTAATCAATATCTACTAACACCATGGACTATTAATCAAAGAGGGATGACATATTCTTATTTGACCTTTATGAGCAAACCCTCTTAGCGATGACACTTTACTGCTTAACATCACCATTTTGTTCCAACATTATTCGCCTTTGGAGAAACTACAAGCCCACAGAAATCAACAGCATAAAGGACAGAATTTCATCCTTGAAGTACGGTTTCAAGATTATGCAATACAAGGCTGCAACATCTGCAGGTTTATAAGCAGTGAAACTACATTTAGGTTTTAACCCAACAAACACATAAACATCTGAGCACCTTTTTCTGGTCATACATTTCTGACTGACCCTTATGCCTATGACATCAGTGTACTTCCTAGAGGCTCTCATGACATTTAGACACCTTTCACACCAGTTTCACCAATAGAAAGTAAAAAATGTCTAGATGTCCAAGAGCAGAATTTGACCATGTTTTACAGTTTTTATATACGAAAAAAATACCTGTGCCTTCTATGAACGCAAGAGCAAATTTGCAAAATGTCTAATTCTACAATAGAAGAATTTCTTTAAATGAAACATTTTTCTAACAGAAATGATACAATTTGAACATGAGTATCTTATAGATTTAGAGCCCAACTATTTCTGAAATGGTGTCCATTTGAGAAGGTGGGACACATTGATCTGCAAAGATATAGAATAAAGAAGACATGTTTACTTCCCTGTGTATAAACGCCATAAGAGCTAGTCCTTTACTTTACTTGTTTTAAATAGAACTTATACAAGCCATTAAGCCAATATACACTGGATGACAGAGCTCCTTTGTTTTATTTGTTATGATATAACAAGTCTAAACAACCTCTTACAGCTAAAGATATATTACTTTGAATTATACTTAACAGCTTAGTATAATGCAATACATTATATCTTAACCTATATTATGGACAATGTTTTTATTCCATTAAAGTCTGTTCTTTAGATTTTGTAGTGTTACAAGGTATTAGCTTCTGAACTGCAATACTTCTGCTCTTTGCTGCTCTTGAAGCAGACAGAAATATGCCCATGCAGGACAAATATTTTTTTAAGTGCATGAATGAAATCTGAACATCAGGTTACCACTTGACCATGTACAACTGGAGACTTATGAACTGAAGAAGAAGAAAAAAGCAAGTTCATGAAAGAATCTTACATAGTGTTCACAGTTATTATTGCCTAAATCATGCAAATCCACAACCACATTATATCATACACTAGGGTACAAATTTAATATATATTGCTTGTAGTGTATAACTGAAATCACTCTTTCTATGCATCACTTTGACTCAAATATAATTCATAACTTCTCAGTTCTTTAAGAAATTTTGACCTCATTGGGAGCTTTTCTTCTTACAAGCAGGTAATTCCACCCACTTCACATCTTCCTTGGAAGTGCAAAAAAAGTCATTAGTGCTGTATTTGTACAACAGAGCAATTAATATTGGTGTGATAACGACATACCGTGCTGTTTACACAAAGCCTTTTGCAAAGCATGCAACATCTGACTCATAGCAGTAAACACGATGGTGAGGAATACTCTGCCTTGCAACAGATGAGAGAGAAGAGGTTAAAATGAGGGAATTCAAATCATCGATTCCTCGCAGACATCTGCAAGAGTGCTGTGGCAAGAAGGGAAAAGTGGTCTGCTGAATCTGCACTGAGTCCAGTTTGCTCTGCTTAGAGATACATTTGCAGCAGTCACTGATTTGTTACTACCCTGTGGACTGAGCAACAAACTGCATCAAACACATCGGTGCACAGCTCAAATACTCATCATTTGGCCAAGATACCATTTATTAAAACATACCGAGTTTGAGTTACCGAGGCGAAGAGCTCCTGAGT
>NW_010188958.1:687-899 GCF_000695765.1 Mesitornis unicolor | reverse complement strand
CCATTTAGGCCTAAATTTGGGCCTGATTTGGGTCCTCGGCCTTATTTAGGCCTGAATTTGGGCCTAATTTGGCTCCTTGGGAGCCTTGACACCCAAATCTGGGCCTGATTTGGATCCTCGGGCCCATTTAGGCCTAAATTTGGGCCTAATTTGGCTCCTTGGGGCCTTTACACCCAAATCTGGGCCTAATTTGGCTCCCTGGGCCTATTTAG
>NW_010188958.1:0-626 GCF_000695765.1 Mesitornis unicolor | reverse complement strand
AAATCGGGGCCTAATTTGGCTCCCTGGGGCCTGTTTAGGCCTAAATTTGGGCCTAATTTGCTCCTCATTACCCTTGACACCCAAATCTGGGCCTGATTTGGCTCCTTGGGCCAGTTTAGGCCTAAATTTAGGCCTCAATCTGAGCCTAATTTGGATCCTTAGGCCCATTTAGGCCTAAATTTGGCCCTAATTTGGCTCCTTGGGCCCCTTGACACCCAAATCTGGGCCTGATTTGACACCCAAATCCGGGCCTGATTTGGCTCCTCAGGCCATGTTTAGGCCTAAATTCGGATTTAGGACCCCAAATTTGGGATCTTTTACCCCAAACCTGAGATTTTTGACCCAAAATTGGGAATTTTGACCCCAAAATCGAGGTTTTTCCCCCAAAATTGGGATTTTTGACCCAAAATTTCGCATTTTTGCCTCTAAAATTGGGATTTTTACCCCCAAACTGGGATATTTTTACCCCAAATCAGGATTTTGACCCCAAAATCAAGATTTTTGTCCTCAAAATTGGGTTTTTCCCCCCAGAATTGAGATTTTTTGCCTCCAAATTGGGTTTTTCCCGCCAAAATTGTGGAATTTCTTAAAAATTGGAATTTCCTCCCCAAATCTGGGTCTTTTTC
>NW_010188957.1:19980-60800 GCF_000695765.1 Mesitornis unicolor | reverse complement strand
TGGACAGCTTCTGCAGGGGGGTGGCATGGCTCCTGGTTGTGGCTGTCACCTCATTTAATGTGTCTCAAGGAATGGTGACAGAGGAAGAGTGAAACATTATGTATGATAGTGCCCAGAAATTTAGTCAGAATTGTAGTTTATCCTCATAGCTACACAGTTGTTTTCTGAAACCTGTCCTTTAGTTCATCAGCCCACACACTGGATGAAAAGAGTGGAGTAATGGTAAGGCTCTCTGATCAGACATTCTGTTTTGAATCGGGATTTTGATGTTTTTTAATATGTATCTAAAACTGTTGTTTATAAATTACTTTAAAAATTCTGTGTTTGTTAGGTGACACAGATCTTGATGGAGTTCAGGTGATGTTTCTCCCAGTTTTTGTGCAGCAGTTATTCCAAAAGGTTTGTTTTCCTGCAGTTTAAGGTACCTCCTTTGAATGGTGGTGAGGAAACAATGTGTGGTTTTCTGTCAGCCCACAGCGCTGTCACTGAAGATGTGTCTTATGCCATTCCTTCTACTTACTGTGATTTATAACAGGACTTCAGAAAGAAGGAAATGATGTTTTTACTAGAGTGTACCCCAAGCTCTGTGGTTACCACAGAAAGTGAAATTACTTCTTGTATCTAATTTTGATTGAGATCTAAGAACAAGGTGTGTGTTTTCTTGTTGATCTGCCTCTGTATGGGGTTAATAGTTTATAGATGAAATACAGGTTTCAGCATATAAAAAATAAGACTATGCAAGAGGTGAATCATTTCCACTGTGAAATGGAGTAATTTCCTTGAAATGGCCCTTTTGTTCCTGATGAATTAAAAATTAGGACATTATCAGGTTCTGCTTTACCTTTGAGGTGAAAAATGTTAGCCATTTAACCAAGGCTGAGGTGTATGAGATGAAGGTAGTAGAAAATCCTATAGAAAACATGTTTCAAGTTGCATTTTGTTTAAGCTGTGGATCGCAGGAGTCTTGTAGGCAGAACGTGTAAGATTCTGGTAGTCCCAGTGAAAGTTTAGATTTATAACATGGTATGCATTATTGAAAAAGACCACCCTCAGTTAAAATAGTATATAGTTATGAGTATATCTTAAAAGAGTTGACTATACCATAAGGTTATGTGAGTGCCATGACAACTTGTTATTAAGAGTAACTAGCAAGAAGGATTTTGGAATAACTAGCAAGAAGGATTTTCAGTTTATATGGGCATGAATTAAATTATTGGATCTTACCAATAGTGTTAATGGTGCAGGATGCCAGGTGAAGCCGGTGCCTTTACGTGATTTATATGCCAAAAAGCTGTGGCAAATGCTGTCATGACAGAGTAAGTGTGTCTGACGGACGCCTCTCAGTAAGCCTAGCAAGAAGTCTTTGGTGGTTCTTTTGCTGGATGAGAAAGATAGACACTGTGGGTAAAATGGTCTAATTTTTTACCGTAGCACTGTGCAGCTTTCTAAGCTGACTCAGGATGGAGATGGAATCCAGCACAGTTACTTAAGACTGATATGGGGCAGATGAAACCCAACTTTTGCATGCATCTGTTTATCTTTTTTTGTGTCCCTTTCTATGGTTGAATGTTGATAAGGGAGTGGTTTTGTCATAACTTATTGTATGACTTATTAAAAGTTATGCTTGAGAACCACTGATGTTGCTGGAGAAGTGGGCTTTCTGGTTGCTCTTGGTCTTGTATTCAATAGAAATAGAGATGTCTTCCTTACTTCTGAAATGCTGTGCTTGTTATTCTACAATTTCTTTTCATAATTTACTAAGATATAAATAATACAGCCCTTAAGCCCAACACATCTTCCTTTTTATCTGTATTCTTGACAGCAATTAGAATTTAGAATTATTTGGTCTTGTTGCTTTTTGGTTTCTGTGTGTGTGTATTTATAAAATATGTGGTGTTTGGCAAAAAAGAAGTGGAGTTCTCAGACCAGAAAGCGCATCAGCCAGAAACAGCAAAGACCTCGAAGACAAAAGTTGTAGGTTCTGCACAAGCACTGGTACCAATGCACGCCCAGTGCAGTTTCATTTAGTCCCCAGGCCGCTCCTGAATCATCTGTAAAGCAGAAGCAGCTGTATTGTGACAGAGTTGCGCGCAGTACACAAGGGATTTGGGCTTGCTTCCCTTTCCGTTCCCTTGGAGCAGGTGCTAGCAGAAGAGACAGGAGGGTGGCTGATGAAGTAACATCAAGATACGAGAGTGACTGGCAAAGGGCAAGGGTTCATGGGGTTCGGTTCTGTGTGGTGATCTTCCCTGAGCTCTTTTCTTTGTTTGTTTAGTTTGTAGTTTTTTTTCTGATAGACAGTGTTTGATGGTTTCTGTCTAGTCTTCCTTTCTCTTCCTTTTCCTGCTGCAGTGGGGCTAGACACGGGGCGGGCAGAGACTGGGAATTTGAAGTTATGTTTGGATTGAACTTCGCTAACACCATGTAAGTAATAGTTATTGACAAGTTTGTTGGATCAAAAGTGTCTTCTCTACCAAGACAAAACAGGATGGGCTTGACATGTCCAGTGACAGAATAAGATGATTTCAGCTTGTCGTTGTTCTGAGCTGAAATGGTCAGAACGGAAGCAGAGATCTACAGAAGTGTAAATCATCGTGTGTGTTCATCTTTGAATCTCTGATAGGTATTCTGTCCCCAGGTAGCCTTTAGGCTGGCCACTTGTGATTGTCCGGATCAGGTAGATTATTGGGTGATAGTTAGCATATCCAGTTATTTTTTAAGCTGCTCTTAGTTGTGTTGAGACAGGATGCTACTGATGATTTAAATCTGAAAAGTTTGTTGGACCCATGCCACCACAACAGCCACTGACAGAGCCAAAACCTTGTTTGTTTGGGGCTGATAATGGAGACAGTCAGAGGACAATGATCTGGATGAATGTAAGTAATTCATCTGTTACTGCTGTGATTAGGGAGGCAGTATTGTTATTTGCATGATCCTAATGCCTGGCAGCCCCATCAGAGACTACACGCTACTGTGGGGTACCAGTGCAGGGAGGAAGGGTGTGTGCGTGTGTGTTGTGAAATCGCTGTGCTGCAGAGAACTATTTTTTCATATACGACAAAGCAGGAGTTTTAATGTTGACAAACGAAAGCACTGGGTTGCTTAACATGATAGGTGGTAGACTTTAGCCTAAGCTAAAGTGGCTTTTTTATTTAGAACTGTAGCAAGGAACACTTTAATGTGATGCTGGGAGGGCAGCGAGGTAGTTTGGCAAGAGCTTGGAAGGTATCCTCACCCAAGTGTGGAAGTTGGCCTGAATGAAATTACAGACTGGTTGCTAAAAGCTTAGTAAATGAATACTTGACATCATGAGCCAACTAGGAATGTGAGCAAATGATGTGACAGCAAGTAGGATGTGGATAGTATAGTGTAGGTAAGACAGAGGAGCCTGGAAAGCAAAGATGAGTCATTCCCAGTGTTTAAAGCCAGAATGGAGGATGTGCATAGAAGGATGTTGAGAGAATAGTGGTAGATCAATATGATAATATAGAAGAAATAACTTTTGGATAACAGTGTGAACAAGCAGGATGTTTGTCAGGATTAAAAAGAAGAAAATTTTAGTAACTAATGTGAGATGAAGGCCCAGACAAACCTTTAGCTCCAAAGATGTTTAGAGAAGACTTTGACCTAAGGATGCAAGACAGGAAGAATCATTTAGATAGAGATGTAGCCTGAATGAATGGATCAAGAGAAAAATCGTTGTCAAAGATGACTTAGTATTTAATGTCTGAATGATTGGCGAGATGATAATGCTGTCCAGTGATCAAGAAAGGAGGTGGAGCAAAGAGGGTGGGAGAGGTGAAATCTAAGTTCTGTTATAGCTGTATTGAGCTGAAGCCGACAGCTACTCGGTGACAAGAGGTGTCAGAAAGTTACGCTGAGATTTTCTGTTTAGACATAAATCTACCCTGTTTGAGATCCATCTCCTTAGGAGCTGAGTTTGTGGATTAAATTCTCAGACATAAGGGAAGGGGCAAAAGATGTAGCTCAGTGGAGCCCTTCTAGAGGACAAAGGAGGCATAAGGAGCCTCCCAGGTACCTGTGAAGGTACAGAGAGGAAGGAAAGCAGGAGAGGTTAGAGTCGTGGAAGTGAGAAAAGGGGAATGAATGCTTCAAAAGGAGAAACACATTTAATTTTTTTATGAAAAACACAAGGGTTATGGATGATGGAAATCATTACTTCTTTTGACATTTCAATAGTAAAAGCTTTTTAGACATTTTAGTGCAAGTAGTTTCACTGGAGTGCAAGGGACAGCTGAAGGGAGTTCAGGCTGAAGTTAGATGGTATAAAAGTGTAATTAATTATCAAATGGTTCATAATGAGCTTAGAGGTGAAAGAAGGGTAGAAAGAGAAGTAGTGTAGTTAGAGAAGCAAGGGATCAGAGGTAGATTTCCAAACATAGGAAAAACTGATTGGCTGTCCTGCTGTTCCATCAGAGCAAGAGGAGAAAGGAGATTTGAGGTATGAGGTGATGTGAGTGAGGCAAGGGGGAAGAATGGGACGGATGCGTTTTGCGTCTGTGGTACGAGGAAGAAGGGAGAGCTGTAAGGAAGAGAAAGGGAGTGGGAAGGGAGAACGTGAAATGATTATTATGTTTTCTGGCTTTCTCTTGGAATAAATATTTGCATTCTATTGTGGAGGAAGAAATGGATACAAGAGAAAAGGTTTGAGGAGTGAGTCAAAAGTAGGAGGAAAAAAGGCTGAAATTGCAGGTGTGGGTTCAGCTCAACTGGAGGAACAGCACAGCTTAGTAAGCAGCAGGAGAGAGAGAGAAAATGTGCAATAACCTCATTTCCAGACTGGTTTCCTTTTCCTCTGCAAATTTTAGGACAGGCAAAAATAAAGCAAAGGAAATAATATTTAAGATGAGCGTGGGTTCAGGATTGGTGGAGTTGGACCTAGTCATGGCAAGGAGAAGCAAAAGCCATCGAAGGTGGAAACAAAAAGGGCAAAATATAATGTGATGGTGTGAAAGAGGGTGGAGTCCTGGGTATCAGAAATAATGGGATGGGAACAAATGAGGGAGTAAGTTGAGTCCATTCAGTGTATGCCAGGTCAGCCTTTGGGTCAGTTTCTTGGATTAAAGCTTCTTTTGGAGATGACAGTAGAGAAGACTGCTGGTAGTTTGTGCTCTCTGACAACCCCATGCATGAGAAAGTTCAAAGCCTTTTAAGAACTACAGCATTTTGGAGAAATCCAGAGAATATTGACTTTTCTCCAAGGAGAGAGAAGAGTGTGTAGACCATGGCTATGGCAGCAGAATGCTTCTGTGCTTTGGTGACTGGTCATACCTATCGCATCGTGTGATGGACGTGAAAGTAGTTTGCTTGCTGGTTTCTAGCTCAGCAGTTCTGTTCTTTGCAATGCATCGTAAATAGACAACATGTCTACATGATCTGTCACATACTGATACTGACGTGTACTTGCTGCCTGCAGAGGTGAGACAAGGCCATGGGATTACCTTGCCATGGACCGGGCCCTGGCTAATGCTGTACTGCGCAGGGTGCATCATCAGAGCCTGGACGCGGTGCTGCAGTAAACACGGCTGTGTGGCTTTTGCTTGTCTTTGCAGGACAAAGCAAGCTTGTTGCTGTCTACACACTACAGGCAGGCGTGCTTTATGATACAGCACTTTTTTTTCTTTTTTTCTGAGAAAGCAGAACTTAATGATTTTTGAGGTGTTGCATTAAGTGGCTGTCATTCATGATGCAGGCTCCTCGGTGTTTAAAAAGTTAGTCTCAGGTTTTCACATCTCTTCAGTAGATCTAAACATCTGTGTAAGGGAAGAGACAGGAAGAGGAAAATGCTGCGGGAAGGAGTTGTTTGCTCACATACAGAGGACTGAGCTGATCTTGGAAGGTTTTACCCATTGCCTTGTCTGCCTTTCCCAAGCGACTTACTGCCTGACCCTGGGTGTTATCAATGTTCAGTCATCCCAGCAGCTTATACACGCTGTCTTGCTGAGTAACTGGGGAAAAAAGAAAATAAGTTTTCACGTTTTCTCTTCAGGATCTCTCAGGGGTTTTTGCACACTATCATAAAGTTTAGTGATTCTCATCTGTATTCAAGCTTTGGGTTTATTTTTGGTTTTTGAGAAGACTTAGATAACCTTGAGCAAGTATACTAGGAAACTGAACGCACAGCAATGGAGAAGTATAAATGGATAAATGGGAAAAAAAATGTTTCAGCTCTTGAAATTATGGTGAGCTGTGCATATAGTGCTTTTAATAGTCTTTGTATATTCTGTGCTTGGTGTAAGTTTTCTTCAACTCCTATTATAACTCACAACATACTAGTTGTGAACATTATCAAGCCTTGCAGGTATTTAGATTTTAAAAGAAGTAATGCAGCTTTACATATTTTTGAGTTTCTTATTCATCAGAAAAATATTATTCTTGACTACATTGCAGGAGGGAATGCAGCAAGTTTTATTTTGTGGCATTTAGAGCAGCCCTGAGAACAAGGACTTGAGGGTATATCAAAAGAAGTGTGGCCAGCAGGGTGATGATGGAGGTGATTCTGCCCCTCTGCTCTGCTCTCACCTGGAGTACTGCATCCATCTTTGGAGCCCTCAACAGAAGAAGGACATGGAGCTGTTGGAGCAGGTTCAGAGGAGGTCCACGAAGATGATCAGGGGCTAAAGCACCTCCCCTACAAGGACCGACTGAGAGAGTTGTTGATGTTCAGCCTGGAGAAGAGAAAGCTCTGTGGAGACATTATAGCGACCTTCCAGTACATGAAGGAGGCTTAGAAGAAATCTGGGGAGGGACATTTTACAAGGGCAGATAGTGATAGAAGACGGGGTAATGGTTTCAAACTGGAAGAGGGTAGATTTAGACTGGATATTAGAAAGAAATTCTTTACTGGTGCGGCAGTGAGACACTGGCACAGGTTGCCCAGGGAAGTTGTGGATGCCCCCTCCCTGGAAGTGTTCAAGGCCAGGGTGGGCAGGGCTTTGAGCAACCTGGTCTGGTGGGAGGTGACCCTGCCCATGGCAGGGGTTGGACTGGATAGTCCTGTCCAACCCAAATCATTCTGTGATTCTATTATTTACTGCTGTTTCCAGCTTTCCATGATATTTGTCACTAATCCGACTGTTTGTTTTCTAAGCTCTTTGGTAAATCAGAGCTATTGTAAACCTTTGTTGCTTTCCAGGAAGGTAAGAATTTATCCTGAATGTAAGTTTTTGTGGTTTAGTTTTTTTTCACTCATTCTTTGTTATTAAGTATATATTTGAAAAAGCTCTAAAGAGATGTATTTGTTGTAACATTTATAAAAGGGGTAGCGTTAAAAACAGTAAAATATGAGTCTATATTTTGTAGAGCTTACAATGCACTTCAGACAAAGCCATAAGCAGTGTATGTTGCAAAGACAAAAATCAGTCTATGAATGTTGAAAAATTTCATGCAGGCAGCTATTTTAAGGAGGAATTTGAAGGAGGTAGTGAATAATTAGCTGATGTGGAGGAAGGAGGTATCAAAGCTGATAGTATAGCACACAGGAAAGTAGTGTGCAGAACAGATTTCTAGTGAAAGCAGTTTATTTGTAAAAAGAAAATTTCCCTGTTTTTTTAGTATTGTCTTACTGTCATGGAGCTGGAAAGCAAAACTAATTTTAATTGCCAAACTGCAAAAATAACATAAATATTGAAAGATAAATCTTAATCTTCCTTAAATCTGTTCCCTAAACATACCCCCTGTTTTCCAAATACTTAAACATTCCCTTTTTTATTAGGCTTCAACCTCATCTGTTCTCCTGAGTGGTGCCCTAGTTTTGACACTAGGCAAAAGTGAAGAGAAACTAACACATTGTGCGTGCAACAGCGTTTGCCATTCTTTCATACTCCTCCTTCTTCTTCTGTATTAGTTCTTTTATTTGTTTGTATATGACAGGATCAGAGGATCAATGACATGCAGAATTCTAAGCAGCTTTGACTCTTGTGGACTTTCAACCTTAGAGTGAATCTGTGCGTCCACATTCCTCTGAAGTTTGAATTTATTTCAGGAGAGCTCCTTGAATGTGGCTTTTCATGACGGATTTCTGACATACCACGTGCAAGCACAGTGTGATGTGAAAACAATACACAGAACAAGTGCTTTTAAAAGCTTGTTAATTTTAATACTATGAGGTTGTGAGACAGAATCTCCTTGTGTGGAATGTCATGTATTAAAGCTGTTTTGAGTGATAATCGGGACAAGTGTGTGTATATCCAGAGGAAGGGTATGCAATTTTATTCCTGCCCATGGCCCAGTTATCAGTGTGAGGAGAGGCAGAGGGAGTGAGTGAATGGGGAGAAATGATGAGAATAAGCAGGTTGACTACTGATAATGTTTATAGATCACCTTTCCTTGGAAAAAGGCCCAAAGTATTCTACCAGCTGTGTGCAGAAATTAATCCATTTGTCACTGAGAGGGGCAGGGCATCTTTGAATGCAAATATGGCTGCTGCTGAAAGCCTAATCCTAACTGCACTGGAATTAAGTGAAAGAACACTTAAAACCTTCTGTGTACTGATGGGGGTAATCCTTTCCTCACTGGACATTATTGCATAATGATTTGGAAAGGAAAGGAGTAATACTTTATTTCTAGATTGCATAGAGAATGCAGGTACATAGAATGTATTTATTATTTAAAAAACAAACAAACCAACCACCCCCCCCCCAAAATCCCAAAACAACAAAACATCAACAAAAAACCCCACAACAACAGGCCAAATGACCAAAGCACGTTACCTTTCACTGCGAGAAGTCATGGCAGGCTTTACTGACTAGCATTCTGTCTACCAGTTTCCGAAAGATGATGCTCCCATTGACACCAAATTTTGCTTAATAAAATTAAGCAGTGATCAAAGACTGCCATCTTTTGATGTACGTTGTTGGGGTTAATCTTTCTAACAAGGAAGAGTTACCCAAACCAAGCTTATTAGAACAGGCCAGTTCTTATTATAGGAGAAAAAACACAGTACTTCACTGTATTTTAGCAAGTCACTACAAATACTAGTATGGTGCTTTTCTGTAATTTTAAAATTACCTAAAAGTAGAATTTGATGTTACCTCTCCAGGTAACAAAGGGAGTTTGCTCCTTTCCTGTGCAAGCATCGCTAACATCATCATCTTTTCTGCACCTGTTCTGCCAGTGAAGACCATGGATGCATCACCAGATATGATAGGATGTGATCTTATAATCTCTGTTTTTTGTGGTTTGTTTTTTCTGTTTGTGGAAATGGTCATGCTAGATATTTCATGATTTCACATGGGTTCTTTTTTTCACCCAAGACAGGAAGGGAAGCTAGCTGGTGATACAGTAGTAATTGAAGATTATAACTGGCAATTAATTTTCACTACATGGGTAGATTTATAACATTAGCAAATCCTCCATGACTCGCCTGCAGCTCTGCCTTTTGTCTGGTAGAACACTGCCTCGAGCCTGAAGCAGTCTTTCGTTGTGCCCACTGGATTTTGCTGAAAATAAAATCTACTGTGGCCACTCAGCACCTCAAGAGGTGAATATACAAGAGAGCATCAGAACACCATAGTGCAAAATAGGCTGGTAGTGGTGAGTTTATTGAATAAAGCTGCCTCTTTAAACTGCTAAATTGGGTGACTATTACATGATTGCTACGTAATCTTTTGCTCTGCAGTTTTTCTCTTGTAAAATACAAGCACTGAATTAATATATTCCATCATAAATAGAGTTTATGGAATTAAGGTTAAAATATATATATATGTATATATATAACAAGCAGAAGTAAATTTGGTTATGGTCTATTCAGAATTTGTTGTGTTAGGAAGAATTTCTATCTAGAATATAAGTAGAGAAGGAAGAATTACCTTAGAGAGTTGATTGATGTAAACATTACTTCATGTGCAAAGCAGTCTTGAAGAAGGCTGAAAGTGCATGACTGGGAAATGGAACAGGAGGGAGTTGAATACTACTACTTTTTATTCAGCTTTACTGAAATACAGTACCCCAGTTCTGATGTGCACACTTTAAAAAGGTGTTGGAAGAACGGGAAGGAGTTCAGAAAAATCTACATTAATTTAAGGTCTGGATAATCAGCCTTAGAATGGAAGATTTAAGGAGCTCAATCTGTTTAGTTTATCAACAGACGGTCGAGGCTACCTGATAAGTCTGTAAGTACTTAGGCAGGGCGAAGGTATCTGACAGTTAGATAGTTCTTTGTCAGCTAGATTAAGGGGATTCTCATGGCTGAAAGCTGAAGCTAGATCAGTTCAGACTAGAAATAAGGTACAGTTTTCTGATGATACAATTAAATAGGAACAGCTTATCAAGGGATGTAGCAGACTCTCTGGTGCACAAAATCCTTGTGTAAGACCCTGGTGCTTTCCCAGTAAGGATGCTTTGGCCAGCCAGGGAGTTTGAGTGTGATGATGTGATGAAATTCTGTGGCCTGTTTTAATACAGAAATTCAGTACAGATCATAAGGAAGATTTTTGTTCTTAACTCCTCTCTTCTCTAAAATTTCATACATTTTAAATACTTAATTGGTTAAAAGAGAAGTTATTGGGAAAGATGATGTGATCAAAGTAAAAAGGCAGCTTTTTAGTGGGATGGGTGAGAACGGGACTGTCCTTTAATAGCAGGTAAAAGAGGAAGTAACACTTTGCATTCTCCCTTTATATTACCACAAATATCCCTCCAGTCATTAAGCATAACTTAATCATTTACCAATTTAATTGTTAGCCTTCTTGGAAGCGTTGCAGATAGTTTGTGCCTTCTCACTGTAACTGTATGTAACTGACAGCTGGCCCCCAACACCTTCTTTGGCTTTACTTTGTTTGTAAAGCAAAGCGACCATTGCTAACGTGTTTTTCCTGGTGGTGCCTTCTTGTCCATGGATTTATGAGGACATAGCAGGTCAGTCCTTATGGTAAGGTAAGAGACTCTGGGATTTCTAATGAATTATGTGAGAACTCTTTGTCCTAATTTTGCAAAAGAAATAGTAGGAATCTTTAGAAGAACATTAGCACTTGTATCATTTAGTTTGCCTCTTTGCTGTAATATCATCACCAGTGAGTGAAAGTGTCACCTTTTCTCTTGGTTATGCCCACAGAAAGACCAATCAATGCTAATTTAAGGTATTGTTCAACCTAGATGAAAGATGTACACATGAGGTTAAAGGAAGCACCTAACCTACTTTCAGTGAAGACACTTTCAGAGGTTCCCCAGCGTCAGTGGTCCTGTAACTCTTGTAAGCACTATATACAAAATAAGTGGCAAGCAAATGTGGTACATCTTAAGTTTATAAATGCTCCTCCCTCATCCCCTTGCTTGAATTGCTGCCTCCAAAACAGTTGTAAAAGGAGGCAGTATGAATTTAGGTTCTAAAAAAGAAAATATGCGATATTGGATTTATTTTTAAGACATGTTAGGGGTTTGGGCCTGCACACCTAACAAAAGCTAAGTAATTTCAGGACTGCAGAATAAATGCACAATTTCACAAATGTTGGATTAGGCCAGGATCGGCCCCTAGGTCAGTGTTCTCTGCAGAATGCTAACAAGCTAAGATCAAGCAGATTATTGGTCTGCTTAACCTTCCCAGCATCATTTAATCCATACCTGCATTCAGGTAAATTGTATTTGAAGCTATGGCAAATACAACAACAAAAGATAATATTTACTTTGATGTAAGGTACTAAGAAGGATAATTTCTAATTTGAAAACAGGAGTTCAGAAAGGCAACTGATACCCTGCAGTAAGGACATCCATTAAAAACTGGAGGGAGCGGTCAGATAAAGTTATTCTCCCTGCGCAGTGTGACCAGCCGAGGCAGTGGTTTGTTGGGCTGTGTGTGAGGCAGATCTGTCTCACTATTACTGTCAGATACAGATCTTTAAAATGTATGGAAACTCCATTGTACGGTGGAAGGCACAAGGCTTCACCTTCCTGTGAGGTAGTGTTACTCATGGCTGTTATTTAAGCTGGAAGTTAACAGCACCAAAGAGCTTATTTCTCACAGCAGCAAGGTACACATTGAAAAAAATCACACTCTAGATTGTCATGCCACAGTCTCAAAGTATAATGGATCAGGACCATCATCTTCCAAAAGTTGTGCTTGCTTCAGGAGAAACAAGCCGTAGAGCTTCAGAACCTCATATAGCACATGACAGCACCAAACCGTTCTGGGTATTTCCTTAGCTTTTTGTGCCAGTGTCCTACCTATCGAAAAGCAGGGCATCGCGAACCAGGCGTTTCCATCTGATGTCTGTTGATTACAAAGAAGCTCTTCCTCTCTTCCCCAGTCCTCTTACCAAAATATCAAGAAATTACAGCAGTCGCTCACACCAGAAGAGTTCCTGTCCTGAATGGCCACGATGTGAAGAAGCTGGTTAGCACTTGCTAAACAGCATCTACTTGATGCAGCACAGAGGTCAGATGCCAGCTCTGGGAGAGGAGTACTTCCATCTCCGTATGTCTGACTGACCTGAAACTCTGCTTTCTTACTGCCAGTCTCCTGCTGAGAGTGAGCCATATGGATCTGTCGGGGGAAAAAAAATGTCACTTTTACTATAGTGACTCTTGAGCATCTCATAGGCAAGGTAGGTTCTGCAGTGTGGGTTTGGAAGTGTAGGACTGAAACACTTGGTGCTGGTGTGGGAGCTTAAGGGTGCAGAGAGAGAGTGCTCAATTCTGACAGCTGCATCAGGCCAGCTTTTGGACTGTGAGCTGGATAAACTAGCAAGTGTAGTAGAAATACACATTTGCGTCTGAAAAAGGTCTGAAGCACATAGAAAGGTTAGTAGGAACAAGATGAAGGGTGGCACTGCAGCATTGCCGTATTTCTATGGTGAAAATCTACAGGCAGATATCCTAAAAATGTATGTATATGTATATACATATATTCATTTAGAAAATTCTCTGTAATCATTGCATTACATTACAACTTTTATACAGTATGCTTGGGGGTCTTTTGCTGAAATGAAAGCTGGTTTTAATTTGGGATACGTTTGAGAGTATTTGTCTTATTTGGCTATTCATGTTTTAATAATTCATGTTTTAATAATTTGAAAAATTACAAGAAATCAGTGTACTGTTATTTATAAGTCTCTCTTTTTTCTTATTTTGTTTCAGCTGTTTCTTTTATAGCAGCTGATTTTAGCTATTAAAATTATATTTTATATTCTTTTAAGTGGAAACAGTATTTGGAAGTTGGTCAATACATGTCTGTATTATATAGCCAGTATTTTTAGGTGATCCTTGTTCACCGTCAGTATTTTAGGTGGACTGTTTCTCTTGCCAGAAAAGGCTTCATGAGAGTTCTCTCAGTGCTATTGCAGAAAAAGCAACATTTACGAAAGAGCAAAAGCCTGAACCCTGGGTATGCATAGATACAAAACTTCCATGCTTTGAAAGAAGTCTGGTGCTTAAATAGTGTTCACTGACGGTATGTAATATACTGTCTTTTGCAGGTGTTGGGAACAGTTTGCCCTTGTCTGTATTAGCATCCAGACTGTTTTTGGCCCTGATCAGGTCACCTGTAGTTGACATCTGCTGCCGCTTAAAGATTTCTGATGGGCTGTGGTGTGCAGAGGTCTTTCCTGTGGCCCAGGGACAGCAAGTCTGGCTGGACACTGTTGCTTTCGTTTGGCGTTACTGGTTGGTTTGTCTGCTTATCACCTCCTTCAGGTGTAAATGGAGGGAAAGGAAGTTCAGAAGAAAGTCAGGTCTCTGATGTTGTACTTTAATAAAATACCTACAGTCTGGAGATGATACCTCTGCATTTAAAAGGTTGTATTGTTGGTTTTATTTTGATTTGACTAATGGTTTACCCTTTCAGAATCAATGAACACAGTTTTAATGCTTTAGTAACACACTTGTCTAAAGCACTTGGCAGGCTGCTTAATAAAATAAGCCTCTCAAGCTTTCTTTGAAGTGTCACAGATGGAGAAACAGAAACATGGAGAGGCCAAGTGACTTGCTTCAAATGTATAAGATAAATCTCCAGTTGTGTTGCTGGCGTGCTTTGGTTAGATGCACCTTCATTTGCAGATTGTATGAGGCTGTGGTGAGTAAAGAAACCCCAAATTTGCTGCATGTAATTGCAGCACGTGACACATTTTCAACAACATTCCCTAAAGACCTGTATCTTGTTATTTATGCAGTGCAGCTAGTTGAATCTGTACAGAGGCTGCATCTGCCTTTGCCTCACCTAGAGCAACCATTGATATTTTTATGAAAAGCAGGGTAATGGAGGACCAGGTACGTTTGTGGGAATTTGGAGACCGAGATAAGCCACAGCTTTAAACTGTTGCTGGCGAGTTACGTTTTAATTCTTCTTTTGTTTGAGGAGAAAGAAACTGCTTTTCCGTATCTCTCCAGAGTGTACCAGTATCACCGGGCTATCTGATGGAAGAGATTTTATCATCGCAATAGTTGTGCCTTTTTGTTGTTGTTCTGTTGTTGTGTTTAAAATTTTGCTATGCTCTCTGTCAGACAAAGTTAGGTGCATAGCAAAATCCAGGTCTCTGTCCAGACAGCACTGGCAAACCTGGCTTTGGAGTGTATTATTTGTACAGGAATATCTGTGGACCGCGCTCTACTGACCTGTGTATTGAAGCCTCAGATAACTTTGAATTGTGGGGTTTTTCCTAAGAATTAGCTCTTAGATCCAAGCAGCTGGGAGAGCAGCAGTTTGATGCTATTGTATACGTTCTGTAGCTTGAAGGAGGCTCCTTCACTTCAGCGTCTATCAGCTCATTATTTTCTTTTCATGAAAGCAAACTGACTCAGAGCGCTCCTATGGAGGTGGTGCATTCAGAGATGTTTTGCAGCAAGGAACTTGCTGTTGTATGCAATATTTCCTGGTTTTGAGTTGCTCCTGCCATCGGTTTGCTTTTAATGAGAGGGGTTTGGGCGGGTGAAAGGGCATGGAGGGCTAAGGGTGAAAGGAATGAGAAGGAGGAGAGGGAAGAGGAGCTGGGGGGATTTTGCGCTGTGGTGGAGTTTGGGAGGGGATCTTCTGAAGTCTTAGGGGCTGTGTCCTGGCTGGTCGTGTGCCCTCTTGCCTAATGTGCTTTCTGTATAAGTGCTTCAGATCTGCCTCATGGGAATGCTGTGGGAGCTTGCAAGTTGCCAGCATCTGTTTGAAGGAATCGAGAAGTGTGGTAAATGATTAAGTTTTTGTTTGCTTAGAGTGTCCCGAGTTTTGGTGGTGTCTGGGCTGCTGATGGCTTACAGTTCCCTTGGAATGTATATTTAGCATTCAGCACAGCAAAATAGAGGGCAAAGTTTTCATTAACAGCAAGATAGCTCCTGTTATGAATGATCTTGCTCACCTTACGTGTCCAGAAACCTTTCTCCAAAGTTCAGAATGTTGACTGCTTTGAAAATGAGAATATTTCTTTTTCATTTCTGTTTGGAGGTTGTAAAATCTAGAAGTCTGCTGAATCCAAATGAAAGCCACACTTTCAAATCAGTACGTGTCACTTAAGGAGAAGCTTTTATCTTTATGCGCAGATGTCACGATGATAATATTGTAATCCAGTCAGTAAAATATAAGTTTATGCCTTGGTCTGTTTGTTCTGTGACTTCAACAAAGTGAAATACGATTGCAGTGTGTGAAATAACAGTTGATGATAGATCTTGAAAAAATAATCCTATATTATTTACATAGATTTTTTTTTTATATGTTTTTGCAAAGAAGAAATACTCACATGGGATGAATGCTTTAATTCTTTTTTGTATAGTGTATCTTTTCCATGGAATTTTAGCAAAGATTATTTTATTCACAGCTTCACTGGTGGTTTTGCAACAGGTTTGACATTTTGTAATGCTCTGTTTCCACAGAGGAGTAAAAGTCCTTGTAAGGTTGTTGAAACATGCAGTTGTAAAGCACTTGTAAATTATCTTGGAATGTAAACAGTGATTGTGAGCTAGCTATGAGTATGTTATTTTAATAAGAATTAGAGCATGTTTTGATAATTAACTGGCCATGAGTTATTACTAGTGATTTGTTTTATATTATAATTTCTTCTTTCATGATTGCGCCCTTTCTGTTCTTTTTTCTTTTTCTTTTAATTTTTCCTGAGTTGTCATCTGTTAATTTCTGGTAGCTGCCCTGTTGATACTGAACCAAAAGAAATTAATTGTGAATGGCCAAATGGCCAGCTTCTGCACTGTAAGTGATAGGTAGTCACAACTTTCTCCTTGCTGTAGAATACTAAATCTTCGCACTTTATGTATGTGCAATTATAGACTAAGATTTTGAATCCAGGGTTGGATCTTAGTTATACCCATGGTTTTCATTGAGATTGTTAGTGTATTGTTGAATTTAGTAGCTGATGACTTTGATAGTGTTAGCTGTAAAATTCAGCTGGTGCATGAAATGGAAACTGCTTCCACTTAAGTGATAAAGAAATCGAATTGTCATTAGCAGGTTCTGATTTGTGTTTATGAAGAGTTTAGGAGGATACAGTCAGGAAGGAAAAAAATCTTTTTTGTTATTTACTAACATAAAGCGTTATGTTATACTTCATGTTGAGGTAACGTGGTAATATTACAAGATTTTTAATAGTTAAAGTGATATTGCAAGTATCCGTCAAGTACTGCAGATACAGGTAATGAGTGATAAAAGTTATAAAGTAATATTTCAGACATTAAAGAAACTCATTAAGTCAGTAAAGAAATTTATAGGTAAGGTATCCAGACTGCCTTAACTCTATTGTATACTCATGCAGTAACTATGCATCCTAGTAACTTACTCAGAGTATGTGCTTTCACATTGTTAGTGACCTTTTTCTTTTTTTTACAGCTCTTGGTGGCTTTTTACATTGCAGGAACTTGCTGTTCTAATCAAAATAAAAAGAGTTCAGTTTCATAAGCTACAAAGATTCTTGACTCTTTAATGCTCACAATTCAGAGACAAGTTTTAAAGTGTGGCCATTTGACTCTGTTTAGGTATCAAATGGTGTACTGCACTTGAACTTGGAGACTTAAAAGAACAAATGCACTTCGACGTGTGAAACTGGTTTAGGAATCCTCTGCCTAAGACAGAAGCTTTGAAGATGCTTTATAGTTTAACATTGTGCAAGAAAATATATTCTGGGGTTGAGAGTGTTCCTTAGGCAGAGGCTTTCTATCGTGAAGGCTTGAAAAAAAGTAAATGGACTGTTCAGCCTTTCTGCTCTGATGACTACAGAATATCCTTGCTGTTGGAAAGACTATTGGCGATAGTCGCAGAAACAGGATGGTATTTGACCGCAGAGTAGTTGGATAGATAATTTCCAGAAGCTTCATTAACAGGAAGTTTGTGTCAGCAAGTGATGTCTCATGTCATTCAGATACAGAGTTCAACAAAACTCACATGTCCATCAAACAGGAGGTTCAGGAGGAAGGTGTGCAGCACTGACTCGGAGGTTTTGTGAGTGATACTCCAAATATGCACTTTACAGATGTGTATCGTCACTCCTTGTACTGTGCTGAGTGGGGTGTTAGTGCACACTGCATTTTTTTCTATGCTCAGATATTTGGCCTCCTTAGCAAGGAATTTCACAGCCCCTTTTGGTTAGAATAGCGATTCTGTCTGATGTTGTATTCATTTACCCTTCATGAAATCCATGCATGGCATTAATGTCTCACTCAACTGCCGCCAGGATGCCCGAGGTGGGTACCTTCCGCAGGTCTGGTGCTGCACAGCGCGCACAGGGCAGTCCCACGTTGAGGTGTGTTGCACCCTCGATACGTGTGTTCCTCTTTGCACTGAAGCAGCTTCAGCAGTTCCAGAGTTTGCTTCTGCCCCTCGATGTAGTGCTGGTTGGAGAGCATGCAGACAGGTCTCAATGGACAGATGTTCGCTTGCGTGGCTGCTGTGCGTATTTAGGCTATTTTCCGTGTTGGGTGGTTTTATTTTTCAGAAGCTGAATTTTGTTGAACTCAATCTTTTGGAAAAGTAGTAATGCCAGTAGATTTTTTCCAGATGAGATGTTGTGGTAGGAATTAGCTGTCACTTATGCCATTGTAATTATCACATAAACTTGCAGATGAAGTGTTAACATATACTAAGATATGCATAATAATGGATTTACTTATTTTCTTGTGTGATGCTTTTCATCAGTACATTTGAAACTGTTTAATTAGGAGCTACAATGCACATAATTCCTCCTGGTGTACAGGGAAAGATACTAAGAATTCAAGATACTTGGCTACAAGTTTTCCCAGTAGATGAGAAAGAAATGCAGGGTTTGACTCCTCCTTTGTCCACTGTCCTGTCTGTGGGATTGCACGGTAATTAGTCCAAGGACCCACACTGTTACAGTAAAGGGGGTAAGTTTTGTTCCTTGGAATAGCGTGGAGGATAGTTTTGTTTAATGGAGTTGATGAAAAGGTCTCTTAAGTGGTCTCTGTCCATGGATCTTGATGACTTTTCATTGTTTATGTCGTGAGTGTACCTTGAATGCATGAGACAAGGAAGTGCATTTTTGCTTCTCTGTCTCCTTTTTCTTCTGTTCATTCAAAAGCCACCTGAATTTAGAGTGTCTCTGAAAAGCTGTGTCTTGAACTCTATCTAGGCAACCTCTTGTTCCAGTGACCCTACCATTAGGTAAATCATGGAGTACTTTTAAGCATAGCTGACTTGAAGAAAAGCTGAAAAACGTGGATTCTAAACATACAAAGAATCACTCTTTAAACCGAACTGTTGTGTTGATTTTTATTTTTCTTAATTGTTGCAGAGCTAGCATGACACTGGATGAAATAAATTAATAGCTGTTTTGTTACACCCAAATCCTCAGAAATAAATGAACAATTGCTTAGCTACACCCAAATCCTCAGAATAGTATAATGCTGGAGGGGATATTCCTTCTAAGCAAAGTTGACAGGCATCAGGCTGCAGCATAGGAAGTGTTGAGTGGTCCGCTCATGTCAGTGAGCTGTCAGGTGGATGAGATCAATCTGCTACTCTGGGTGTTGCTGAAAGCATCACTTCTGGGACCAGGTCGTGTCAGCAAATGCTGCTGACCTTTCGCACATTCCCGCCAAGAACCTGTAACAGCCACTGAGCAGACCCTTTTTCAGCGGCTTGCTTTACCTCGGTGCAGTTTTCTTCCTGCATGTTCCTAGGATGTTCTTGGCTCTCCAGTAAAAATGGCTGAGTTCTTCACATTCTAACTCCAGCCAGGTGTCAGCAGCAATGAAGCTGTGGCAAACCCACTGCAAGGAAACTGGACTCAAGGGGCTGCATTGAGAAATGGGCTCACTATCTCCATGGTCAAATGACTAAAATACTCTTCCTTTTTCGGTCAGATCTGAATCAGCCTGCTTATTCTTGATCACACGCAGTGATCTTCCTTTAAAAGAGACTTCTCAAGCCTGAGAAATGCTGCCTTGTGGTATGGGAGTTACGCCCTGAAGTACTAACTAAGTACTGGTAAGTCATTGCTGCCAAGCAGTGGAAAGTGGGGTAACGTGAAGAAGAGTGAGCCGAAAAGATCCTTGTAGTAGTCATATACTTAAGATTAAAATTAGGAATAACAGTTATCTTCCTGTATTTTGAGTAGTTCATTCCCCAAAAGCTACCTTTTGTCCTGTCCAGGAAGCAAAGAAACCAACCAACCAACCGGCTCCAAAGGCAACTGAAGCTTTTCCAAGTCTTTCTTTGAGAATGTGAGAATGAAATTGTTGTGTAAGTTTTAGTTTATGTAGCGACAGTTACATCGGTGCAGGTCAGAATATGACTTGTGCAGTATTCAGTGTGGCAGGGATTGAAACAGAACAATAAGGTCATTGAACTAATGAACTGCTCCTTTCTTTCATTAAAAGGAAAGAGCCCCATTAATGGCTTTTATTATATTAGTGTGTATGCCTTTGAGTGACAATATTAAATTGATGATTTGTATTACGAGTGGATGCTGTGCAGCATAACAAGTGCAGAAGATTTTGTTCTTTTTTTGACATACAAGTAACACATGTCTTCCATTGCTTTTTCTTTCTTTTGCTGTAGTAGTTTCTGTAGTACTACATGGGCAGATTTCTTTAGACTCGCTCTGTAAATTTTTTGAAAGTCTTCAGAATGGAAATGTCCTGATATTTCAGAGGGGAAACACAGTTTCTTTTGCTCATTCTTTAGTTGGTAAAAGCTCCTCAAGTTCCTTAAGGCCTTTTTTGTCTGACATAGCAACAACATAAAATCATTTTTATCTTATGTAATGGCAGCAAATCTCATGAGTGTGTCTTGATAGTGGAGTTTGCTCCTTTATAGGGCAATTGCTTTGACTGCAGAGCTTTATTTTTAGGGTATGATTTGTGATTGATCATATACCTGTGACAAACTGTAACTTTGTTAGTAGCACCCTTGGAAGAAGAAGGGAGCAGGAAGGAAGGGAGTACCTCTGAATGCAGCGTGTACACATGCCTTAGGATGGTCATATTGAAGATTTGATGGACGTTTCAGTGGCATACAGACTTGTACTGACCCAAGCCCTTCATGAGTGTGTTTTCCTCCAGGGATTGTGTCTCTTGGAGGTAGGAACATGCCCTGAGGCGTGCAGCAGGCTCTGGGCATAGGCTCGGTTAATCTGTCAAAACTGTGTTTTTATCCCATGTAATAGAGAAGAACTAGTGAACCAGTACAAAGCCCTGCGTTGCCAGACTGGTTTGTCTGTACTTAACGTGTTTAACCAGTAGGAGCATATTCCCATCCTGGAAAATGTTTATGGTGTGCATGTAAGTGTACTATATAAATCTCAGTGTAAGAGCTGATGATGTATGTATGCTTTTTCAGACAGTAAAAATATTTGACTGATTGTACTTGCGAGGATAATTATTCCCTTGAGAGCAGAAATCTTCAAACAAGTGAGCTATTTTCTGGAGTTGTGTCTTAGTGTATCTAAAGACTGCTCTTCAATCTGCAGGAATATTGTTGCCTGTTTTAACTGTTTTGTATAAGTGGCCTTGGGGTTGAGTTTTTCTGTGTTTGGACTTTGGTTAAAAAGTTTCTCATTCACATTTCCGTATCTTGTTATCCATTCATGAACTTTTTCTTACATATTTTTCTTTGGCATAAAGTTCTCTAACTGAAAGATGGGCAGTTGAGTGCTTTAAGCAGTACCTTGATCTGCGCGCGAACCAGAAAAAGATAGAAATCCATTTCATTTGGAATTGTGTGAAGGAAAAAAATTATTATATTGAAAGTCTATCTGAAAATACTTTCTAGGAGAGATGAGTTACATGTGAGGCAATATTCCTGAAGAGAGGAACTGTTATAATTCAGAAAAAGCACAGAGAATTGGCATAAGAATTATTTGTGTCCTCTTAGACAATGCATTTTCATTTACTTCCAGCTGTTAAGAACAAGCAGCCAGTCTTGAGTGAGAAGAGAGTTCTTAAATTAAGATATATTCTTGTCCTTGGCTTTTGTTGAAGAGAGAAGTGAAATAATAAAAGAAAAGCACCTTTGACGATGGATTTGGGAATTGGAAAAAGCCAGGCAATTACTGGGTAAAAAACATAGAAACTGATATACGTGGCTGTGTAGAAAGTGCCCTCTTTAATATGTTCAATCAGCTTTTGAATGCTGTGGTTTGTTTTGCTTGTAAAGTGCACGTGTTCACGGAATCACAGAATATTAGGAGTTGGAAGGGACCTCGAAAGATCATCCAGTCCCTGGCAGAGCAGGATCACCTGGAGTAGGTCACACAGAAAATGTGAAAGGTAGGTGCAAGGGGACTGTGTACATGCAGATGGATAAATAACAAGTAGAGATGGAGAGAAGAACTCGACTTTGTAAAGAATGGAGACAAAATTGATACTGAAATTGTCTTCAGTACTTTATATGAGCACCAGTTAGTTTGCTTTGAGATGCAAAGTATTTGGATACTTAGTTATGTTTGGCTTTTTTTTTTTTTTTAAGCTATACTTTTGGAAAGCTGACAGACCCAGAAACTGAAAAAAGCTGTAGAGCAGGTAAACAGCAAATTCCCTCATAGTATCTTATGGTGTGATTTGCTAAAGATTAGCTCCATTTCTGTTGCAGTGTACCAGTGATGTCTTGGATTTAGCTGTGATTATGGCTGTTGGCACACCTATTCTTAACGAAGTTAGGTACACAGTGGTCACTAAATATTTAATGAACAGTACTGATCATTAGCAATTTGCTTTAAGGTAGCAGCATAATAGTGAAAGATGATATGCACCAAACTTTCACTTTTACTGGACATAGCATCTTTTTCTTAGGTCTACTGAAACAACAAGAGTTTTCCTTATTTGTCATAAAGAAATTGTAATTTGATTGTAAAACTGTACAGAACTCTTTGGGAGAGGAAGAACCAGATTTGAGTTTTCTGCGAGTTTTCTGCTGGCTGAGTTGTGGAGTATAAAGAAATACTGACTTTCCTCAGCAGTAATGGTTACTCTGGCAGCAGTAAAGGTACCCAAAACATCACTTGTTGAAATGGGATATGGGTCCACTCTTCCTGAACATGGACAAGCAATGAAACACAGCATTTTGTAAAATGACATAGACGAGAATAGGCATTTTACTTTTCTCAATGTTTTTTGTTCATTTAGTTATCATTTTCCCTGCTAGAAAAATGAGAAGAATATACTCATTAGTCACTGTCTGAGAAATATTTTCCTGATGATGCTATCTTTATTATTGAAGTTTTATTATAATAAAAACAATAATTTTGTTATTAAAAAGCTGAGCTAGAAAGCTGTGAGAACTTCATTTTTTGGGACTCTTTAACCCTTAACTTATGTTCTTACCTGAAAACATAGGATTTCTGTAAAGAATGCATAACAACAGTTTTATTTGAAAATGTCAACAAAGAAGAATATTTGCTACAATTATGTATGCCACTTGGATATGAAAATGCTCCTTTAAACATTAAGACTTTTTAAATAAGTCTTTGTGATAGCATCTCAATTGTCACACACCACTTCTAAAACATACTGAAAGTTATCTTATTCATTGCTTGCTCTATAGTCATAGTGAGGTCCCAACCAAAATGAACGGCCCCATTGTGGCCGCCGTGTATGGACAAATAGTAAGAGAATACTGAAAGGCTGCAATTTAAACAGGCAGGGCAGACAAAGAGCATATTATCCTGATTTTAGAGATGGGATACTGAGGCACAGAAAACCTCATCAGGGTCGTGTAAGAATGCTGTTTGGAAGCCAGGACCGAAGCCAGCGCTCCTCCACTCCAGTTGTGCTGCCTTAAACCAGAGGCGCGCTCCTGCAGAAGATAAGGCAGCTTCGCAGGCTGGCGTGGGTGTTGATGAAGACAACACCAGTCGGAGGATTAAAGTCTGTTTCATGGCAGTCTGCACAGAAGGAATAGGAGTGAAGGGTTTTTTCCATCATGGGATTTTTCTCTTGAGCGCTGCTTTACTGCATAGATAGCGTATTTTTGTTAGTGTGCATTGACAAGAAAATGGAAGAAGAAACCCTTCAATCCTTGTAGTGTTTCATTACTAGCTCTGCAAATGATGGACTTTCTGAAATAAAGTGTATTTAAAAGACCTCTGGTTTTTTGCTCCACATTCAGTAGTCCTTCGTATGTCTGTATTCAACATTTCCTTAAAAAGCCCCAACCTAAACTAAAACAAAAATGTCAATAAAGATCAGAGAAGTTATTTTTCTTTCAAACTTTATTTTTCAGATCACTTAATATTTGATCACTTGATATAAGATTATTGAAGCTATGGTCTTAGCAAATGGGGAAAAGAAAAAAACACTTTAGAACTCACCTTGACCCCATTGTAAAGATAATCTGTAGTACAGATGTACTGCTTTGTAGTTTACAGATGGATTACTTTATTTTTATTTCAAGTATTTATTTTGACTCACACAACGGAAAGCTTCAAGTCTTTGCACTAAGTCCATGTAGAAACCCCCCTGGTTTGAAATTGAGTAATAGCATACATACATCCTTAGTAAATACTTAATGATTGTAGTGAACCCTTAGGATTATTGTGCTGTGATACAGAAGACAAATTGACAATAATTTATGTTATCTTCTCACCTCTTCAGCCAGCCACAATCAGAAGCAACATTTATGGTGAACTAAGTAAGTTTTTCTGTCACTCTGGCTGTTCCTCAGCTGCTCTATTAGCCTCACAAGAGCTCATTTTGTTCTCTGAGGTAGTTGTCTAGCAATTGTCGACTAAATTTGAATGTTAAAAGATATTTGCAAGATTTGCTTTGCAGTAGAGAAAGGCCTGCATTTTGTCCAGAATTAAAATTCTTGCCTTTTTATTTATTTTAAAGTCTTAATCAGTGTCCTGTAAGGGGGAAATATCTTATGTATATGGAACAGGTTCTTGGAGTAGATGTTGCTGCTGGTCCCGCTGCAGTCATGCATGCCACTCTTATGTGAGTTTAAGTATTTTAACTGTGTCAGGTCCTTCCAGCAGGCTTGGATAGCTGAAGTCTTCCATATACAAAGTCAGGAGCGGATACTAACAGTTGCAGCTCTCCTTTAGCTCCTCTTATGTTACTACTAAGCTAAATGTGGCCATTCTCAACTTCATCTTTTGTTTCACCTGCTATGATCTGATCACCATCCTCTGGATTAAGCTTTGCTGCCCATGTAAGGTAGCACCAAATGGGATCGAATCAAGTGCTGACCAGGAAGCTCTGAAAGAAGAGATCAGGCTTGTAACAGAAGGACAGGGAAGCTTTGTAACAATCCCGAAGTGAAGAGAAGCAGCAGACTGCTATGCAGGGTACAAGTGTTAGCAGTGTTCTTCCAACTAAATCTGCCTTTAGAGAGCAAGATGTAGGCAGATTCGGATCCACTGGACCAGTCTATAACCTGCATTAATAGAAGCTCTGTAATAAACCACAATACCTTGTATGTAGCCAACTCGCTGGAAGAATAGGTGTTCTCTGATACCATAAAGTAGGTATGTTTCCCCATCTGTCCAGCAGAGCTACCTCCTTCAAATTCTGCAGGTTTTGCTTTGAAGGGCCTAAAAATCCTTTTTTCAGCTCCCTCAAACACCATTTGCATTGTTGGCTGGATTGATGCCAGTCCTGACAGTCATGGAAATCGCCTGTTCGGATGGATGTCAGTATAGGTGTAGAGGTATGAAGAAGACAGACTTCAGCTCAGATAAAAGGGAAGAGGTCTCCTTCCTTTACATTCTTAGCTGGAGCTGTACTATCAAAAAGTCAGATCTATGGTAAGAGTATTTGAATGGCCCAGCAAAAGATTCCCTAATTGTCAGTGATGCTGTGTTTTCACATTTGGCTCTAGACAGACTAATATATTTGGATTTTCAAGACTAATGACTTGCAGAAGTCCAGTGTGCTCTTCTAAAACCTATTAACATCTCAGGCTCTAACAAGGGTTGCAATCTCCGCTAACGGGCAGCAATACCAATTGCCCTGCAACAGTCATCAGGTGTTGTAATGCCAAAGGTGAAAGCTGAGAAGGGATCCCAGGTACCCTTCGTATAGCCCGAGTACTTCTGTAGCTTAAAAATAGAAGAAATACTGAGGAGAAAATAAAAAGAAAAGACCCCATACATTTCAACCAGCATTTGCTATCTCCAGATCTTCACCTTACTACTCCTTCGGGACCAGTATGCTAATACTGTTTTCTTACACCTTTAGTGTATTTGGCTAGGCATCAGAAAGCTTAGCCACCTTATGGCAGAAGATCAAAACACTGTGTGTTTCTGAGTTATTGTAGTTCACTGGCAGACCTGGCTTTTCTTCCTGTGGCAAGGTGTGCTTTGCCAGCAGAGAAGTTGGCAGAGTCCACCTGCTTGAGAAAGTATATCTGTTGCTAAAGGTCAAACATCTAATTCAGGAGAGGCATACATCAATCTGAGCTGAAATTTAGTCCCATCATCCATGAAGGATACTACTCGTGCTGACAGGTCTCATTTGCAGCGAGACTTCTCTTGATACATGTTCAAGGAAGAAATAATTGTTCTGTTGCTATGTAGTTGTTCATGGAGACTCTCTAGTCAAGGTGCATGACGTTCACTTTGAGTTACGAGGGAAATGAAGATGATTTCCTGCTACTGCTCCCCTTATGCCTGCCTGTGGGAAGTTGAGAAATCAGAAGTCTGATGCAGAGACTGATAATCCTCCTGCACATTCTCAGTCCTTTGTATGCACAGCTGTGTGCAGCCACGCTCACCCTCCAAGGTTTTTGATAGTGACAGATGTGAGCATCTAAGAGAAATCCACTGTTTCTGCAGGGTAAGAATGTCTCTTGATCAGGACTTCTTTGCCATGCTCCCTATACTCCTGAGTCTGGGGACCATTATGCTGTATGTTCTACAAATGGAATGTCAGCTCTGCTGCTGGATACAGAGTGCATAGTCTAGATCCTTATAAATAATTTATCTTTTAATGTTTCCTTGCCCTCAGTAATTTAATTTTTGCTGTCATTTAATGATACTGTTGCTGTCCTGAAGATTTCCAGGCATAAGCAAGATGGAATTTGGAGCTGGAGGTGATATGTTTACGCTAACTGTATCTGGTAGGGAAAATAGAGACATTTTTGGGCACACATCTACTTAGAGCCCAAAAGCCAGATCTAACTCTTTACCTGCTGGCCTACTTCAAGGTACTGTCTACATTTACATGACTCTTCTGGCTTGTATTTAAACACATGAAAGGCTATTTCTTCCATATATTTTGCTCACCTTGATTTTTGAGGCAAGTGATTTAACTGAGGGAAGGTTTGGGGTTTTTTTCTTTTGTTTCTGTCTTTGGACCTTAATATACTTAACTGGTATCTGTTTTACTGCATAACAGGATTTTCTTCTGGGTATTGACTTTCTGCAATTGTGTAATAGTAGACTTTGTAAGCAGTTGCTCTAGTTCCTAGAATATGTTGCTATATGTAAAATGGGAGGCAGCTCAAAATCCAGGTTTGTGAGGAGGATGCTCCTTGAGGTAAATTCCCTGAAGTGTAATCTAATAATTAAAGAGAAATGTAAAACAGTTATAATTTTGTAGGCAGTAGCTTGATCTTATCAGAGTTGTTACAATTGCCTCACGTTCCTATGTTAAGATTACACATAGCTAGATAGAACTAAATATTGTGTAATTGAATGATGTCCGTTTCAATTACAAGTACAGGTTTTATTGCCTGTCACCCTGCTAAATTGTATTTTGCCTTGCCTTTCAGCCTTGTTCCACTCTCCAAATTCTTCCTTGTGGACTTGCAGGAGAAGGGCTGGAGCAGAGCATGGCCAAGGCAGTGAACTCTCTGTCCTTGCACTTGCTGGTCCTTTCCAGCAACATCCCCTCTCCAGGCCTGCGCTGCAGTGGCCAAATGCAAATGTTCACTAAACTTTATTGATGTATTTTAGTAGCTTTCATGTTTGTATTTGCCCTGTAGTTTAAAGTCTGATGGTAAAAAATTAAAGATAAATCGTTAACCAAAATTCTCATAACCATCCAAACAGACCTCAGTGGAAAGTGACCCTCTCTTAATGTGCACTGGTTTCTTAGTAGTGTTGCCTGCACCCTTCCCCTCAGAAATGCAGTTGCTCTTTAGCTGAAGGACAGGGAGGAAAGCCACTGTGTTCAGGAACCGAAAAGGTAAAAGTTAACCTGTGAGGATACATTGCACAAAATGACTAGAAAGTTAAATGTTGAAGTGGGAACATAATTTTCAAGATTAGTTCAGTAATCTGAACTGTAAGAAACATAAAGAATAGTGTCAAAGGATATTATATGCTTCTGCATGTTTCTATACAGTACCAATTAATAAATTCGTTTACTGCTATCTTTAACTGAGAGACAAGTAGCTTTATTTTTACCAAGCTTCTCTTGGAGCCCAGTGTTCATCCTTCAGTATTGCACAGGTACCCGTGTGACAGATTTCAGCACGAGCTAGGAGACATAGGTGCTCCACAGGGCTTTTAACTGGCCTTGGTCCTGTTGGTCCTCCTGCTCACCAGTTCTGGGCTCTGTGGTTCCTCCCCTCCCTTACGCCAGCGGTAGCGTTCATCAGGTTCTGCAGTGGGAGCGGATCATGGAATTAAACTGTCAGAAAAACTTTTCCTGTTTTGTTTTGTCCTTCCTCTTTTTACTTTGCTCCTAGTTCGGAGTTGTCTTGAATTGGACTCCTTGTGTAATCACTTAATTGATGGCACAAGGGAGGGACAGGAATACGAAGCTTGGAGGCAAAAAGGACCATACCAGTGCCTAACTTGGATCAGTTTAAATTCTTGTGAAACTGCAGCATCACTTACCATTGAAACAGAAAATTGCAAAACAACATTTATTTGAGTGTCATACAATGTTACAGAAAGAAGTTTGTTACAGAAAAATTTAAATGCCTTTGCAAACTCAAAAGAGTAGCTGAGGGCTTCATGAGTTATGTGGTGTTGGAGGCCGTACTTTATGTGAGTTGTATGTGGAAAGTGAAATAAAGACTCCGTAAGCAGGTAAGCTCTCTTCTGCCTACTCCAGGAGATAAGGGGCTATGTGCCTCCATATAAGCAGGTTTTAAGAAGTAGTTTTTTTCAAGCAGGAAAGACTTACATTAGCTACTGTCTAACTGTCTTGTTACCCTCTAGGTATCTTAAGATGTGGAAAGCTGAGATTTCTTGATGTTATAGGTATGCAGCATACTTTCTGAAGCTGTGGGGTTTGGGTTTTCTCTTCCAGTATTCTTGTCATCTGTTAGTCTGGTAGCAATTTTGGTCCTCTGTTGCCAAATTATTTTAAGCTGGGATTGCAAATAGCCTGCATAGATTTCTAAAAAGTCTTCAGAATTGTGGAGGGAAAGCTTGGTCACATTTTCACGTTTGTTTTTTTGGTTTTGTTGGGGTTTTTTAATATATATATAGTGTCTTATGCAAGATGTCAGCAATATGTAGCTTACTTTATAATCCCTTCCAAAGTGATCGTTGTTACAGAAGGTATGCAGATAATATTAATCCACAATATTTGCTTAGATGGTGAATTTCCAATTGGGAACTTTTTTTCTTTTGTTATGGGCCGTTGGGAATGGAAGGCTCCACTTCCATCTCCAATACGGTTTCAGAATGCCTAGATAAGGCAGTGCAGTGCAAGATCTTTCCAAGTCATTATGATAGTATTTCCTGTGTGAACTATAATTAATGAAAAATTCCCGACGTTCTTTGGGATTGCCAGCATCCTCGTGATTGCTCTACCCTGGGAGGCAGCATGCCATTGGAAGTTACTGGTCTGGTTTAAAGGTGTCATCACCTTGACTCTTCACCACAATGGCTCTACTTGCTGTTTTTCCTCTGCTTTTTTTTTCCCCTTTTTCTTCATCACTACTTTATTATTGTTCTTGTTGAAAAGTCCAATATTTCTGTTTCCTTCTCATTAATCACTTGATTATTTTAGCCTGCAGAGTCTTCAGTTCCTTTTATTAACACCCAAAGGACATCAGTCAGGACTTAGAGCCATTGTGTTTGTCCCTATGTTAGTTCTGTCCTGAATATTTTAATTTTACCTTTTCCCTAGTTTCATGGTTACTTCAGCCATGACCTGCATTTTTCCATCAGAAAAGAAACAAGCTCGAGCATTACTTTGTGATTATTCTGTGATTAATTGCAACTGTGACTCTGGCATTTTCAGAGTTAAAATGCAGTTTATACTGGCTAACTAATTACTGAAGCAACTTACTGGTTTTTGCATTAAAAAAGGAAAACTAGAGGAAAACCATACTCGGGGGAGAATAAGCTGGTGTTATATAGAAATTGTGACATTTATTTCTAAGAGAAACTATCTTGTCTATGCGAGCGTGTTTAACTGCTGTCTGAGTAATACCCTGAAGATGTCTTTTTATTGTTTCAGTTTCAAGTTTCAATTCACCATTCAAATTACTTAGTTTTTTAAGTAATCTCAAATGTAAAAGTAATCTAATGCACTGAAAGATTTTGTGCATTCCTCCTTTTTTCAACGATGGACGGATTTGTCACTTCTGTGGAACAAGAGGGAAATATTGAGCACATTTCTAGATGCAGAGTTTAAAAATCTTTATCTGCAAGAGCTGAAGAAATCACATGGGTTTGGTTTTGTCCATTGCCATTTTTACCACTGCCTTTTTTTTTTAAGCTTTTCTTTGTTAGTTTTAAATCAGTGTGTCTTGAATAGTCTTTCTCCTCTCCTTCCTCCCGTTCTCTCTACACGTAAAACACCACTAGTATTTTTCAAAGCAGACTTTGTGTGTATATTTAGTGGAGCAACTGATACACAAGAGAATGTTTAAAGTGTTTATAATTTATAGCAAAAGATCATCATTAAAAATTTAATTTCCCACACAGTATTGTGAGGTCTTACTGTCCAACAACCTTAATTCTGCAGTGGAAGAGTGTTTTAGATTATTTCTAGCTTGTGTTCTATTATACAGTTGGATGTAAATGATTGTGAATTATATAACAGAAGAGAAGGAACTTCATATAAGTCATCTGGCTTTGATTGTTACTAAAAACAATTCCTTTGTGTGTGTTATTGGGGGAGATGAAAAGTCGTATCTGACACCTGCATTTTTGTGTTTGTGCTACAATTTGCAGAAGCAACATTTTCTGTTGTTTCTATGGTATTTGTGTTTTTAATGCACATTCTACCAAGCTGATGTCTTACAAAACTATGTCATATGGCTACAGCTGTCTTTTTATTTGCAAATGTTAGTAATATAAATACTATAAACATAAGTTCTATTTATTTTCCAAGCACCATAGCAAAATATACACAAAGTAATACTTGCTTTAAGATTTTAATCTAGAAAAGTAATTTTTCCTATAGTCAGCATTCACTGTCTCAAATTTCCACCTATCTTGCATGTTTTTAATAATATGGGACACTCTCGCATCCTGTTAGTCGAATAGCTCATTTCCAAGCACAGCTTCTGTCGGTGTGTGGTATCAACAAACACAGCCGGCCAAAAGATTGCATTCTGAGGGGACAACGGTTCAGCCCTGCAAGGAGCAGAGTATGTTCAGATAGGACCTAAACAGAGCATGTGGGTGCTGGAAGATAAGTGATCTGTTCTTTCTTGCCATCAAGAGTCTGCATTGAGGCTACTGAAAGCATCTTTCAGTAACATGAGGTACCTGTGATGGGGGCCATGGACTGCTTTTCCTTACCAGAGAGGCTGGGCAGCTCTTTCTGTCTCACACTTGCAGCCATCTGCGTTTGCACATCAGGAACGAGCTCTGGTAGAGACCACTGTGTGAGTCTGGAGTAACACAGACCTTGGTCGCTTGGTTTCCCTTTTAAGGAGGGACCCAAGTTTTGGTAGAAAATAGATACTCTTCGCAGTCACTCTTCTGTCTCTCCCTCTTCTTTTTGTACTTCCATAATTATTTCAGTACTATTTGATAGTCGCTTGCCTTATTCATCAATTATCTGCTGTCTTCTTCACCGCTCTTACCTTTTTCTATCAAGTCTTCTCTGAGCTAACTTTGGAGAGCACCATTTTCTTCTCCAAAATTAACCTTTCCCAAAAAGCTTATCACCATTGCTTCTGACTAAGCGGGCAGGGACATGTCAGTGTTGCCTTTAGAAGATAATTTTTTGTTTGGAGAGGCCATTGTATTTTTTGCTGCGATTGTCAAATGGCTGTACTTTGATCTGAGAATGATACCGGTGTCCAGAATAACACTGCAGTCCTGGTCGCTTTGAGTAGCATGGTAGCATTGAACTGTTCGTATTGAAAACAAGCAAACCTGTGTAAAAAGATATATAGTTGTTTATATTTCCTGCTTTCTTTTTATTTTCAAACTTTACTTGCTTTCTTCATTGTAAATTCTCTGATCTGGATTGTATTTATAATATTATCATGCCTAGGAGTGAGTCCCCAGTTGGAACTTCTGGTGAGACAATGTCAATGCTTCGTACGGTTTTAATTAAGAAGTATTTTATATGTGCACTGTGTGCGCTTACAAATCACGAGTTTAATCATGAAAACTGATTTGTGCCAATCTTGTTAACATTGATGAACTAATAAGAGTTAGTTGAACCTGTTTGAACTTGATTAATTTTCCTCTCTTACAAACTCCTGCAGAGTGAGGTTTTTAAGGAATCCAGCCTGAAAGACAGTGTTCAAGTTTTTTAGCTATTCTGATTCAGTAATAGCAACTTATTTGTGTAGAGTGACTCCTATTTCTGATTTCCAACCTGCAGTCCTGTGGCCTTGAGATTCTTGGATTAATTTGAGTGGACTTTTGACAGGTAGCTAATAACATGGTATCAGAAGACTCACACTTACAGTAGACGTGTGCACCTCCACTGGGCTATTTCTGGGCATCTGCAAAATTAAAAAACTTGTAAAGCGCTGCTTCTGGATGTCACTTACTCTGCATCTGTGCATCCTTTTGATGCTGTGTTTCTCACAGCCGTTTTTTGGTACTTTCTCCTACACATATGTGCAGTTTCTTTGCATCTCAACTTCTGCCACCTCAGTACCATAAAAACTCCAATGGTGCTGTTACCCGCTCGGTGCAGCACTGTTTGCCAGGTTTTGTGCAGTGAACTCGCAGGTACCAGAACTTTTCCTTCACTGCTCTGTCTCCTTGTCAGTGTCTGGTGAAAACGTAGTTGATTTTGTGATCCTGTGAACTAACCTGGTTTCTTATTTCATCTATGTCTTTGGATTACTGCTTTATGTTTGTTTTATAAGTTACTCGCTGCAGCCAAACTTCATAAAAACTCAGACTTGGACCCAGCTGGACTTCATAAGCCTCAGAGCTGGGCATATTTTAAAGGCGAGTATACAGAGCTGGGAAGGTTAAATGGACTTAAGGAATTTAGAATGGAAAAAAAGTCGTAACTTTGTGTTTGTAAAGGACAAAGTCTGTATGTTTTCATAACACGATTGTCACCGGACCATTCAAACAGCAGGAAAAAATGTTTTAAGTTGTTGAGATGTTTTAACCATTTTTGAAATATTTCGTAACTGTAATTAAATGCATATTTTTGAGCTGAGACTTTGTGTCAAATTATACCTGAGAGGAAGTACTCTTTTCTGTGGAGTTCACAATGCTGTTAGTGGAAATCTGTAGGTTCTGATCAAAAATATACTTCACTAAGACTTGCCAATGTAAAGTGATCTTTTAAGATCACTGACTTATCACATTAAAACAAACAGGCCAGATCTAGCACCTGCTTAGGGTTTTGTTTGTTTGTTTTACTAGCAGGGAAGGTTTGATTTAATCTGACTGTAGTTTTGGCTTCATCAGTGCTAGCACTAACTACAGCAAGGAATTACCAAAGGAATTCATACCTCACCACTGCTGTTCTTCTAAATTTAAGTTTATGATGTTATGTTTAAATTTTTTTTAAGGTTAACCGTGATTGGTGAACCTTTCAACTGGATTTCATAGCCTGCTACAAGCAGTAACATAAAGAGAGGGGTTTGGTTTTCAGGGAATAAAGGAATGATTCGCATCTTATCAGACCATGAAATACCTGCAGATCGGTGATGCTGGTTTGTGCCCAAAGATGCTTGAATGAGCCTGTTTGAATCTGCTCATGATACTGCCTGAATTACTGTGAGAGGGGTGCCCTGGCCCTCTGTGGTGTTTTTGGGAACTGAGAGCACTTTGCGCTTTGCCATGCCAAGTACTGAGATTGTAAGCAGTGATGTTACTTATACAGTGGTACAGGCCAGGGTAGAATTACTTATAAAAGTAGTTCTAGGGTTAAAATGTTTGCTTTAGTTAAGAATGAATGAAATTAGGTACCTGCTTGAGTCACATTTCGAAATAAATCACTGTTTTTGAAGAAAAATACAACTTACTGGAGGAGTACAATTTAGTTGTTGATGTTTATCACGTCTACTGTTGTGCGTGTTTGTCTTCACTGGGGTTCTTCTCATTTTTCATCCTATTTAAAAGGCGCCAGGTTGATATTTCAGTCTGAGTCAGGAGATGCATTTCAAGTTCTGTAATACATTTTGGATGCTGCTGAATAACACTGGAATGCCATTTTACACCACCTTTAAAGACGTCATGGCCCTGTTGTGAGTGGTACTCGGCACGGGGTTACTCATGCAGCAACACCTTGGTTTAACAGCACTGGGCGTGGTGGCGGGATCACATACAAGTGACTGGAGCTTCTGCCCTCCGCGCTGAGCTGCGGTGGATGAGTGTGTGTGCTTGTTCTGAAGTTACAGCAATGCGGAGTGAAACAAGTTACCTCACGTGGAATGGTAGAGCTCTGAGGCCCTCCGTAGTAATTTAAGCCCATTTTCCTCTGTTTGTAATAGTGTAAGAATGTGTGTATTGCATTTTGTATTTCAGCTGAGAGGGACAAGTGCCTGTCATCGTCTGTACCCATCTTTTGATCTCATGGAATTCCTCGTGCCATCACTGGGAAATACCTCATTAACCACTTTGTCTCTTCCCAGAGTTTTTGCTGGGGAAACAAACCGCAGGGTGTTTAACTAGGAGGGGCATTCGCACAGAATCAGAATTTCATGTCATGACATCTGGTTCAAAACAGAGATGACATTCCTGACTGTGTTTTAAGCTGTGGGATCCTTGACCTTGGCTACTACAACTAGCTTTTAAGGAGGAGACTTTCTTTAGTCAAGCTTGGCATAGTGTAACATGGAGCATAACCCGTGCACCGTGTTTCCTAAAAGGATCCTTAGGCAGAGATTTTAAAATATGTATTCTCATTCCACTTCTTGGCAGTAAGTGTTAAGACAAAGGTGTTGCTGCCTATGTTCTGACTCAGACTGAGGGATGAGACTGCAGTATTAATACAGGACCTTGAAACCCAGGAAAGAAAAAAGGCAATCTCTTTAACATAGTAAGAAGCTCTTACGGAGCAGTGTATAAATTTGCTTTGTATAAATTAATTTAACAGTAGTGGCCCTGCAGTATTTTCAATTTTTTTTTCTTAATATATATTTAAAGCATAATTTCTAATTCTTGTATATATTTTTAACTTTCCCACAGATATGCACTTATTTGGCCATTATCCAGCTCATGATGATTTCTATCTTGTAGTGTGCAATATCTGCAATCAGGTAGTCAAGCCACAGGTTTTCCAGTCACATTGCGGTAAGTGAATGTTTTCTTTCCTGAATTACAGTGCCAAACTGGCGTGTGGTTCTCTTAAGAATCATTGCATACGATCATGACAGAGGCATTGCAGATATACTTTTCTGGTTATCTTGTGTTCTTTCCACAGAAAATACCAGTGATGCCTTCAAATAAGCGTATTTTCTGTAGAGGAAGTGAAATCAGTTGTTCTAGAAGCTGGGCTTTTCAAGTTGAACTTGTTATTCTAAATTAACCTATTACAACAAATAAATCCTGTTAGTTAGATACTAGCTAGGCTAAAACTATTACTACCTAACATTGGATTGTCTTTTATCAAAGCTGCAAAGTGAGGGCTGTGATACTGATCTGCATTAACTTGAAGTGGGATATTCTGCATTGTTTTCTGATGGGGTTTATGCATAGGTGTATGTAGGATTTACTTTTATATTTATCATAGGGTTTAATTTTTTATATAGTTGGTATGTCAAGTCACATTTGTTAAGATTCACTTGAAAAATGTTCATTTGAGAAGCTGTGGAAATGTGCAGATATTTATTTCTCAGTATCAGCAAGGTGATGATTTTTATGTTGACTGTTTGTAAGCAGAACTACTTTGGTTAGAAATTTTTGCTATTGATTAAGAAACTACTTTCAAATATACTCTGGGGATCTTCATCCCAAGTTCTGGTTTATTTATTACTTATCCAGTGTTTTATTTGTTATTTGTCCGGTGGTTTGCTTCTGTGGTGGTTTTTTGTTATTTTTCTTAGAGGATTGCAAAATGGGACTGGAGTGGCTAACTTCGCATTAGGTTTAATCAAATTCAGTTTAATAAAATAAATTTGAAGGTGATTACATGATAATGAAAGGTAACTAGTACTGAGGGTGGCATCAATTAAATACATTAAGGAAAAAAAAAAAAGACCCAGCAACATTTTCCTTGCCCACATACAACAAATAAATTCACAAATCCTGTGCCCCTTTCAGTCTTCTTGACAGCAGAGCAGCTCAGTAAGGGGAAACTGTAAGTGGAATAAACGGAGAACATTAAAGTTTACTTATAAAGGGATATTACCAAGATACTACACAACCAACCAGGAGCAGCTGCATTCATGTTGAAACCCTGAGTTGTACGACTCGCCACTGCCTTTGGCCCAGATTGAAATAATTGTTTAAAAAATAGTAATAGTGGAATATAGCATTTGTACCCAACGAATAAGAAAAGACCTGGAAGTATTAGTATAGTGAGAGAGGAACGTAGTCATTTAATGATGGAGCAGGTATTCATTTCAATGTTTTAACAAGCTGTCCTGCCGTTTTTTTCAAAATTTGTCATATGTGGATTCCTCCTGCCCAACTTCAGGTTTCTTACACTTCTTTCAGTGACAGAAAATCTCTGCATATGGTCATAGGTAGAGTGGGTACTGTAAACATTGAACTGGTGCATTAACAAAAGGTCTGGTATATAAAACCTTGCTGTAGCCTTCTCTACTTGTGCTTTTTTTTCTGGGCATGACCTAATTTGGGGTACTCCAAAAGTGCCCCATGTAAGTATGAAAGTTGGTAGTGGTTTTGTCTAGGAGGCCTATAGAATGATGTTTCTTCTAGATGAGAGTGGAGTATTCTGTGTCAGAAGGAACTTTTTGAGCTCTTTGGAGGTAACAAGTTACCATCAGTGTTAGTGTGTGCCTGTAAACTGCAGAGATCCTGTCACTCACTGTCCTCCTTTCTTTTTCTCTTTTCTCCATGACTCCGTTATTTACACAGTTCCTTTTACTTCATTTCATTATAGCAGTCCTGTTACACTGAACAATTGTAGTGTTGAATTCTGAATTGTTTAAGAGCCTAAGGTCAATAAGGACTTTTAAAAAAAAAAGTAGACTGTATTAAAAGAAATGGACAATACTGAAAATAATTGACCAAAGGTGTTACCTCTTGAAGATTGTGCTTAATCTGGTCAGATTTGTTTCAGGAAAGGTGTACTGGAATATTGTCGAAAGGCCTGTGGAAGAGCTTTATATGTGTAGATAAAATATTTTGTTTTAAAGAGGAAGCAGAAAAGATGATGTACTAAACTCATCTAATAGAAGTTTCAGGAGAGAGAAAGTTTCTTGGGCATTTTGGGAATTATTGTAAAATAACTAATAATTTATTCTCAAAAAATTTCTCTGGTAAAAGTCCTAGATGATGTATCAGTGACATACATCTACTAACATATAGTTGTTTCAAAAAGAAGTGAGATCTAAAGAAGAGCTAAAACTGATCTGTAGTTGTGTTGTATAGTGAGAAAATGAAAAATTTTGCATTAGGATGCAGATCAACCGTGAGCTGCTTGTGGCTGAGTAATCTCTCACTGAGTATGTTATGGTATCAGTAGTCCATTGAGAAAGGCCTGGAGAAAGCGCTGTTTGAGACTTTGGTTCTGGCTGCACTGAGCTTTTCTGTGAAGCAGGAATATTTATTTTTCAGTTTTATTTAGAGTTTTATCTCCTGTTGGACACAATGAATTAGGTGGATCAGATTTTGTTTAATTAGTTAGGCCATGCAGCAGTATAGCTGTACATTCAGCGATGCTGTCAGTAGACTTTGAGGTATTTTAGAATCTCACACTTAGCATAAAATGCATTACTTTACATGTCTTGAATTGCAGCTTTAAAGTCGTAATAAAGACAATGGAATGAGAAAGCATTAGAAGCCACTATGGCTTTTTGGCTCTTGAAGGCTGCATCATGGGGAGTCTTTATTGCTACTGACAAGGACTTGTGGAGATCTATCCCAGAATCTCCACAAAGCGTGGTTTGGTACTAATATCCCTGTTAAGATGCAGTCCATATTCTCTCAGTAAGGATTTAGGTCTGTGCCAGACACGTGCTTTATGTTCTGGTTTCCCTGCATAGTAACTTGAAGGTCTTGGTTTTGGCAGAGCACTGGAGTGCTTGGTTTAGTGAACATTTCTATAACGCATCTCTTGAGCCCTTGCTGGCATCTGCCTTTCTCCAGAGTGTAAGAAGACCCAGTTTCATTTGTCTCTAATTTCAGACATGTGACAACCATCCTTGATGGCACTGGGAAGTTGTGAAGATTATAGAGGCAGATGTTGTTGTTTAACTTTTAAGGGTTTGATTCCTAAAATACCAAGCAGAAATAGAGAAAAATCTGGCTGTGGTTCAGGCTTTTTAATGGGTGGCGATGGATCATACAGCCTTGGACCAGTAGAAGTCAGGAAGGTTAGAGAGGGGGTCTGGCTGTTTTGAGGAGTAGCTTGCTGGACTTGAGAGCCTTTGTAATAAACACAGCGTAAAGCTCAGTGTTGCAAAGTAGTAGATCTGTTCTAGCCTCTAGGTCAGAGCAATTCCAAGTGATTTTTAAGAGCAGTTTCACATCCTTGTATCTGTGGGATAAACGTTTCTATCCATTTGTAAGGATTAAATCATTCATGTACATACGGCGTAAGCCCAACTGAAAGAGACCTGCTGTTCTAGGCTGCTGCATAGAGGATATAAATCAAATAATTTCTTGAGGTCATTCAGTATTATTGCGCTCTTAGAAAATAATGTCATCAACAATAGGGTTGAAATAGTGTGTTGTTGCAGTGGTACAATGTCTTAGGTTGGTTTTTTTCATGTGTGAACCTGTAGTTGTATTTATTTCTCCATAAAGTAGTTTGAAATTAGAAGTCAGTCTACTTTTACAGCTTGTAGTATTTCTAAGGGTACTTGGCATGTGGGGAATTTTAGTGTTGAGACTTTATTCTCAAATGCCAACCTCAATGAAGACACAGAGCACTTCTTGGAACACCAAAAGTGCAGTGGTTTTGTATCCTGAAGTATCATCATGTTGGGTTTTTTTTCTCCAATGTATCTGTTTTCTAGAAGAGTTTTAGGGTGGCAGCCTATGCTGAGCTCTGTCCATATGATTTCTGTTAACTCCAGTTCTGTGGCAGTCTGTTTGGTGCTTGTTAAAATGGGACCCGTGCCATTTCCCAGGAGATGTTTCCATTTTCCTTCAGCCCCTTAGCTTTTCTAAGCTTCACGTTCTTATACAGTGTTGTCCTTTACTGGACTAAAGAGTGTCAGAAACAGTTCTGGTTATTTTTTCTTAATGTTCCGTACAATAAGAGGCTCATTAACTTTGGTCTTTTCCTGTTGTAAGGAAAATCTCTCATAAAAGGTAGCTCTGGCACAGTGAAGAACAGGCAGTGTACATATAGAGACCTTGTCAAAACATCTTGACTTTTTCTTCCAGTGTAAGGAAATAAATTAATGATGTGAAAGTGTTAAAAGTGAAGTTTGGGGGAGGGTGAATTAGCCAAGCTAAAAACGCGGTGTGGTTAAACAATAACTCCAGTACAGCCATCAAAAAATGTTTCCAAACATACTCAGGAACAGTTTCCAAAACTGGGGAGGGTATTGTAACCAACTGAATAGTTAAGGTCCCCATTTGACGAAGTTGTAGCATACAGAGGAGAGCAATTTTGCTTCATCAAGGAGAAATGACCATGAAGATCTCTTCTTTTGTTAATTCCTTTGTTGGAGGCTCATTGCTATCTATCCTGCCTGTCTCTAAGGTTATTCTAATGGGCTTCTAATTAAGAAGTAGAAATTCTTACTCCTTAAAAAAAAAAGAAAAAAATGCCCCTTGATTTTCATTACTTCTGAGTTATAAATTCTTGGGTTGACATCCTCATGTCCTCATGAAGCTTGGAAAGGGATATTTCCTTTTTATCCTTCTGTTTGGCTGTATAAGCATCATTTAAAAGAAAAACAAGTAGAAAGTAATGGAGCACTGAAGAATATAAATAACTTATTTTCCCTTTCATAACGTAATTGTTTTCCTAAGAGAGGTTATATATTTTGAATTACTCAGACTAACTGTTTTACACTGTACTAGTTGTGTGATACAATTTAATGATCCACGACTAAAGACAAGGAAGCTGAGCTTACAGTTTGAATAAGAATTATTTGCTCTCGTAACACGAGCTGGAACATTACTAGATGGCATCTTTTTTTGCATAAGGATTTTGATACAGGTATCGCTGTCTCATTTGATGGATTATTCTCAGTTTTTATATTATTTCCAATTATTCAATGCCCTTTTTTATCATATACAGGTGTTTGTAATTGCTAATATTTTTGCATTGCATTTGATCTTTTTTCGGGGGGAGCAGACTTGTGGCCTTCAAGGACAACGGCATTTTGAGTTCTCCTTCTGTTACTGCAATTTTCTTTTTTCACAGCCTTGTCAAAATTTGGATGATTTCATTATTGTTTGAATAATTTTCTGGTTAGGTTTCACTGCATAAAAGAATTAAAATAATGAAAATTATTCTCGTCCCTTCTGCCTTTTGTTAACTATGGAAATATTAGCAGCTAGACTGACAAGAATCTTAGTTTTCTTTTCCTTTTGGTGGGATGAGGGTAGAAGGAATTTAATGTTTTGTGTGTACCTTATTTGTACCTTCTTACTTGTACAGTTGCCCAGGATACACTGGTTTTGTCTGTAACTTTCATTTCCATTACTTTAATTTGGAAACCCCTAGCAGCTGAAAGCATACAAAAAAACTCCCATTAGCTTTACAGTCTTTCTATCAGAAATCTTGTTCTTGAGACCAAAGTCCAGCCAGCGGCACAGCCTCTGTCTCCTGTCTGTAGTGGAGATCTGAGCTGTATTTCCCACAATGGTTCGTGCAGGTTATGTGAGTCTGTCACGTCCATGACATTGCCGGTTCTCCAAGCCCGCCATGAAACTGCGGCCACAAACCATCTTTTGTGCCATTCCTGTAAAACTTAAATAGTGCATTGCTGCATGGACAATCCAGGTAGAGCAAATATGAAGAGGCAAAACTGAAACAGCACTCCTCTG